>NC_092145.1:61520104-61820104 GCF_043159975.1 Macaca nemestrina
ATGAAAGAAGAGACATTATAACTGATACTACAAAAATGCAAAGGATCCTAAAAGGCTACTATGAACAACTAAATACCAATGAAACAGATAACCTAGAGAAATGGATATAGTCCTAGAAACATACAAGCTACACAGACTGAAAAATGAAGAAACAGAAACTGAACAGATGTATAACTAATAAGAAGTTTGAATCAGTAATCAAAGACCTCCAAACAAAGAAAAACCCAAGTGATGACTACTGGAAAATTCTACGAAACATTTAAATAAGAATTAATGCCAATCTTTCTCAAACTCTTCCCAAAAATTTAAGGGGAGGGAACACTTCCAAACCCATTTTCTGAGGGCAGCTACCACTCTGATGTCAAAGCTGGACAACAGAAGCAAATAAAACTACAAGCCAATTACCTTGATAAGCATGGAGGTACAAATCCTCAACAAAAAATTAGAAACTGAATTCAACAGCACATTAAAAGCGTCATACATCATTACTAAGTGAGATTTGTTTCTGGGATGTAATATTGGTTCAACATATGCAAGCCAATTAATGTGATGAAGCACGTTAACAAATTTAAAGTTAAAAATATGTATTCATCTCAATAGATGCAGAAAGTATCTGATGAAATTTAACACTTTTTCTTGACAAAAACTCTTTATAAAGTAATAATAGAGAGAAACTCTCTTGTTGTAGTTTGGATGTTGTCCCATCTAAATCTTACGTTAAATTGTAATCTGCAGTGTTGGAGGTGGAGACTGGTGGGATGTGATTGGATCGTGGGAGTGAATTTCTCATGAATGATTTAGTGCCATCCCCTTGGTGCTGTCCTTGTGAAAGTGAGTGAGTTCTCCCAAGATCTGGCTGTTTAAAAGTGTGTGGCATCTTCTCCATCACTCTCTCTCTCTCCTGCTCTTGCTATGTGTTGTGCCTGCTCCTGCTTTGCCTTCTGCCGTGAGTAAAAACTCCCTGGAAACTAAGCAGATGCCAGTGCATTGCTTGTACAGCCTGGAGAACTGTGAGCCAATTAAACATATTTTTAAATAAATTACCCAGTATCAAGGAATTTCTTTCTAGAAATACAAAAATAACCTAATACACCCTTTAACATAATAATGGCCATATATGAAAATCCCACATCTAACATCATACTTAAAAGTGAAAAGCTGAAAGCTTTTCTACTAACATCAGCAATGAAGCTAGGATGCCCACTCTCACCAGTTTTGCTCAACATAGCACTAGGAGTCCTATTCTGAGTAATTAGGTAAGAAAAATAAATGGAAGGCACCCAGTTTGGAAAGAAAGATGTAGAATGGTCTCTGTTTGCCGATGACCTGATATTATATATAGAAGATCATAAATATCCTCCAAAAAGCATGTTAAAACTAATAAGTCAGTAAAATCTCAGGATACGAAATTGACATAAAGTATCATTTGTGTTTCTAAATGTGAATACTGAACTATCTGAAAGGAAATAAAATAACTCAACTTACAATAGCATCAAAAAGAATAAAATACTTAGACATAAACTTAAAGAAAGTGAAAGACTTGTACACTGAAAGCTATAAAACGTCATTAAAAGAAATTCAAAAAGAGATAAACAAATGGAAAGACATCGTGAGGCTTAATATTGTTGAAATGTCCAAATAACCAAAGCAATCTACAGATTCAATGTCATCCCTATCAAAATCCCAAAGTCATTTTTTTACAGAAATATGAAAAACAATTCTAAAATTCTTATAGAACCACAAAGGACCCCACATACCCTAAATACTCTTGAAAAAAAAAAAAGAACAAAAATGGAAACATCACACTCTGATTTCAAAATATATTAAAAAGCTACTACAATTAAGATAAACATTTCAAGTTCTCACTTATTTGTGGGATCTAAAAATTAAAACAATTGAACCCATGGAGACAGACAGTAGAAGGATGGTCACCAGAGGCTGGGAAAGGTAGTTGGGGGTGGGTGAAAGGTAGGGATGGTTAATGGGTACAACAACAACAACAACAACAAAACAAAAAAATAGATGAAATGAATGAATAAGATCTAATAGGGTGACTTTTGTCAATAATAAATTGTACATTTTAAAATAATTGGATTGTTTATAAAATAGAGGATACATGTTTGAGGGGATGGATACCACATTTTCCATGACGTGATTATTATGCATTGTATGCCTGCATCAGAACATCTCGTGTACCCATAATTATATACATCTACTATTTTAAAACGTTTTAAAACGGGGAAAAAACACTATGGTACTGACAAAAGACAGACATATAGACCAGTCGAACATAATAGAGAGCCCTGAAATTAATTCACCCATGTAGGGTCAAAAAATCACTGACTGAGTGCCAAGCATATAAAATTGAGAAATAATACTGTCTTCAACAAATGGTATTGGGAAGACTAGATATCCAAATGCATAAGAATAAAATTAGACTTTTATTTCACATCATATCTAAAAATAAACTCAATTACTCCTGTAATCTCAGCACTTTGAGAGGCCAAGGGGGGCAGATCATGAGCTCAGGAGATCGAGACCATCCTGGCTAACACGGTGAAACCCCGTCTCTACTAAAAAAATAGAAAAAAATTAGCCAGGCGTGGTGATGGGCACCTGTGGTCCCAGCTACTCGGGAGGCTGAGGCAGGAGAATGGCGTGAACCCGAGAGGTGGAACTTGCAGTGAACCAGAGTTTGCAGTGAGCCGAAATTGTGCCACTGCACTCCTGCCTGGGTGACAGAGCAAGACTCTGTCTCAATAAATAAATACATAAATAAAATAAAATAAATAAAAAAACTCAAAATGGATTAAAGATTTAAATGCATCTGGAACCCATAAAACTACTAAAAGGAAACATAGGAAATGGACAATGATTTCATCAATATGACCTCAGAACACAGACAACAAAAGAAAAAATAGATGAGTTCGACTACATCAAATTAATGCATCAAATTAAAAATTTTCTGCATAGCAAAGAGGACAATCAATACAGTAAAAAAGCAACATACAGAATGGGAAAGAATAATTGCTAACCATAAATCTGATGAGTTCATTCCCCAAATAAATAAGTAACCCCTCAAACTCAATAGCATAAGGAAAAATTAATTTTAAAATGGGCTGTAGAGATTTCTCTATAGAAGACACACAAATGGCCAACAGAAGTGGAAAAATGCTGAAAGTTGCTAATCATAAAGGAAATACAAATGAAAACCACAATGAGATATCACTTCATATCTATTAGGATTGCCATTATCAAAAAACTAAAACATCAAGTTTTGATGTGAATGTGAAGAAACTGGAACATCTGTACTCTGTTAATGAGAATGCAAAATGGTTCACCTGCTATTGAAAACAGTATGGCATTTTCACACACGCACAAAAAAAAAATAGAACTACTATATGATCCAGCAAACCCACTTTTGAATATATATCCAAAATAATTGAAATCAAGATCTCAACGAAATGGTATCACTCTCACGTCCATTGCAGCACTATTCACAATAGCCAAGATGTGGAAACAACCTAAAGGTTCATTGGCAGATGAATGAACAAAAAATATGTGATGTATACATACAATGTAATATTACTCAACCTTACCTATTCTTCTCTAGCATTTATGTCAGTGAAATAGCTACTCATCACCATCCTAGTCACTCTGAACAGGAAACTGAGAATTAGTATGGGTTCCTTATGTCGACTAATGACAAGATCGTGTTTAGTGTATCTCTTTCTCCTTTGACACAGTTTAGAAATTCAGCCCGTCTAATTTTTTAACCCATATTTGGGTGGCAAGGGCCTTCATTATTGGGACTACTTCCCAGAAAGTGATCATAGGAATCTAAGTAAACTGTTGGATTGGTTTGTGTACTATTCAGTTTCATGAAACAAATAGAGAGTGCTTTTATTTTAATTCTCAATAGTAAATTCAAGTATGAAAAACCCTTGGGCTTCAACAGAAATAGGGCCTCTATCTGATAGTATAATCTAACCAAGTTTTGAATATATTTCAGTCTTGTTATAGCCCTGGAGTTGCTTGCCAAATATGTCAGTTTCTCCATCTTCTTTACACAAGGTATGATTATGCTTCTTGTTTTTCTTATGTTTGCATGGGGCCATGTGATTGTTTTGGCCAATGATTTTGAGCAGAAGATGTGTGTCATTTTCAGATCAAGGCATTTAGTAACAGGCACATGATCCTACAGAGCTCTTTTTTTCTCTTTGATATGGTGGTTTAACATGTTATGGTGGTTTCTCTGACAGCTGAGATTCTTAGGGAGTATAATGAACAGAGAGCCCCCAACCCATGCCCTTTAATGAACATGTAAAATAATTGAGATGTAAACGTCTATTGTTTTAAATTCCCAAGTTTTGGGATTGTTTGTTGCTGCACTATAGTCTATACTGACATACATATATATAGAGAGAGAATATATATGTATATGTAAGTATATATGTATATATATGAGAATATATGTACACACTCTTGTATGTAAGAGTATATATGTATATATACTTTTTCCATCTTTGCTCCTGTTCTCTCTAAGGTCCAGTTATAATGAGAACCCTAAATATCATTATTATTTTATATCATCGATGATAGAGTTGGTAAACAAAAAACAGAAATAAGTTAATGAATACCAGAATAATCTGTAATGGCCTCTTAGAAAGTATAGAATAATCACAATAATTATGCTATTGACAGCTAATATTCAACTAAGCTCACGATGTGATAAGAAATATGTTAAATATTTCACATACATTATTTTATTAATTCCTCATAGCAACTTTATCAGAAACATTATTATTGCTTATATTATCACTTTATAGGTGAAAACACTGATGCATATGGTTTAAGAGACTTGTCCAAAGTCGCACAAAAGGACATTTCAAAAGTTCAAATTAAAAATAGGCTTAATCAGTCTAAAACAAAAAGAAAATCTTACAATGTTTTAGGAGATTACATATATTTCCCTGATGGTACAATCTAAATAATTTGTAATCAAAGATGAGGCCTTCTGCAGAAAAGATGGAAAAATAAATGTGAAAACCTATTCAAGTATGTCCAGATTTATGATATTATTACCATTGAAATTGCATAAAACTTCATAAAAAGTAGTCTTGCTACTAAGAGTTAAGCGAGAGCACAAGTATATGTGCAAATTTAGCAATGTAATGGTATTATTTTTAAGGAACATATTTTTGCAAAACATCACATCAATGAGATAAGTTCTTGTGACTGTATTATACATGATATTTAACTTTATAAAATATTACATCCAACCTTCCTCTTCTATAAATATTTGATATGAACAATATCATTCTTACTCATGTATCACATAATTTACTGATTTAACACAGATGATTCTTTTAAAGTATAAGCAAACCATAAAGCACAGTTAATGTACTTTTAGAAATGTTATTAACTTATTTTACACCCTTATCATTACAATTTGAATTTTATACTGTTAGCAACAGAGAACCATTGAACGATGGAAGACCAAACTAAGATAATTGTGCCTTGGACAGAAAGAAGTGGGAGAATTGATAAGCATTGGTAAGTAGATCTGATAAGATCTGGAACACAGAACAAGGAATATTAAGTGAAATTAGGCAGGGATATGTGTTTCTGCCCAGGCACAACGAACCTGAACATAACACCGTTGTGAGGATCTTCAGGCAGCAAAATAATAGCATAAGAACCTGTGATACATGGAAGCATAGGATGGTATATTCATGAAGAAGCTGCAGTTGATAGCACAAGGTAGGAGTAAGATGCTAAAAGGGAAGTAAGAGGCTATTTTCACAAATGTTCATAGGGTCAGCTCTATTGTTAGGTCTCAGGTAGAGAAACTTGCTCCTTAGTAGATAGATTTTACAACCTAGATGTAGCACAATTAATAATAAAACAAAGTTCCTCTCAATTTCTGGCTCCTTTGAGTTGTCAAATGTCTGTCTCCCATAGTATCCAATTTTTTCTAGTTTCTCTGTCTATCTCAGTCAGATGGCTTCTTTACTGGACATCTTTATGTCTGTTCTCTGTCCGGTCACCCAGTTTCTCTTACATACCTTTTCTCTTTGCATCCTTCCCTTCTATGCTGCTGTGATGAAACATGATAGTTCGACCAATTCATGACATCGTGACCCAAATATTGTCTGGACTTCCCAAATCTGAAAACATTTTTTTTCTTCTACTGTAAAGATAAAATGTGTATTTCAAACACAGCAGGTTACATCCCCCCAAAACAGAACAAACCATGCTTTTTATTGCAATCTTTCTAATGTTCATACTACTTTCTTTGACATGAAATTCTTTCTTCTCATCTTCCTAAAGAACTCTTACTTATCTTTCTTTTTTTAACTTTTATTTTAAGTTCAGGGGTACATATTCGAGTTTGTTATACAGGTAAACTCATGTTGTGGGGCTTTTTGATACAGATTATTTCATCACCCAAATATTAAGCCTAGCACCCATTAGTTATTTTTTCTGATCCTCTCCCCACTCCAACCCTGCACCCTCCCGTAGGCCCCAGGCTCTGTTGTTCCTCTCTTTGTGTCCAGTGTTCTCATCATTTAGCTCCCACTTATAAGTGAGAACATGCAGTATTTGGTTTTCTGTTCCAGAGTTAGTTTATTAAGGATAATGGCCTCCAGCTCCATGAATAGACACTTTTCAAAAGAAGACATACATGCGTCTAACAAACCTATGAAAGAAAAGCTCAACATCACTTATCATTAGAGAAATGCAAATCAAAACCACGAAGAGATATCAACCCACATCAGTCAGAATGGCTATTATTAAAAAGTCAAAAAATAGCAGATAGTGGTGAGGTTGCAGAGGCAAAGGAATCCTTATACACTGTTAGTGGGGGTGTAAATTAATTCAGCCAGAGTGGAAAGCAGTGTGCTGATTCCTACTCATTTGTCAATGACCAATTCCATTGTTACCTCTTCTATGAAACTTTTCTTGGTTTTCCCAAGCAGAATGAGTTGTTCTTTATCTGTGTGCCTCCTGCCCTACTGACCCATTTCACATTCATCTGAATACCATAGAGTCCAGAAGACTGTCTGATACTCATTCAATTAATCCAGTTTATATGTCACTTTCTTTCTCTCTCATTCTCTCTCTCTCTCTCACTCATAAAAACGCATCAGCAAAGGGGTGGAGGGGGAGAGAGAGAGAGAGAATAAATTACATGCCTGATTCAAGAGTGCACAACAGGGATTACTCAGGTAATTGATTCAGTCGGATCAGGGATTTTTCTCGTTTTATTTTCATTAATTCATCTGGGATACATGAATTTTGAGGCACTTGGAATATATATTTTTATTGATAGTTTCAATGCCAGACTTTCCCCACTCTCTCTCGCTTTCCCTCCAGCTTCTGAACCTTGCCTATATTATCACGTTACATTTCATTTCATGCACATGTATTTATAGCACAATCAATCAATAGTCATTTATCTTCATATGCCAATTCCAGAAATCTATTAGTGTATATGTTCTTGCAAAATTTACATGACAACCTTTTAACATATAGCTTAATTCTTTTTACCACATCATGTTTTACAATTTGCCTATATCAGAAAGCCTGTCACTAAATAGCTTACTCAGTGTGAAAACAGAATACATTTTTTTCTTTAACTGTTCATTTGCCTCCATTCTTACCTCAAAAAAACATTCAGCGTCTGACCTCTCTCTCAGTAAATCAATAGGCATACTAACAAAATAAGACAAAACTTAAATAGTGATGAAAGTAATCTTCTGTTTTCATATGGAAAGATATGTTGCTATGGAAACTATTTTTCTTTGTTTCTATTCATAACAAAAGTTATTTCCACTATATAAGATATTGTACATCTTGGCATCATGAGGGAAAAGGAAAATATGTTTTTGAAAGTCAGATATTAAAGGGAGAAAAGTGTGTTCGCTTGCTCCTCTAACTAGTTAGCTATATCATTTGGTATGGGTGTGTTTATGCTACACAGTTATATAAAGTTGTTATTTGGTGAGATAATGTAAGAGAAATGTTTAGCTTGGTAAGTATTAGGGCTTATATGACTTAATGGAAGGTTTTCCCTTGGAAGTATTAAAAAGACCCTTAGGGAAAAATAACTTAAGAATAAAGGGAAACTTAAACATGATTATATAATATAGCATGTGTCTGCTTTTGTTCTACATAGCCACTATGGGTCAATTCATTCAACACCAAATACCTGAAAAACTGAAGACAAAATCATTCATGTAGATTTTGATTTCAGGTAAGAAAAAATTGTGTTCCTTAGGCTGCGAATTACTTTCAGTGTTTCTGGCCCGCTTACAGGCCCTCTTTCCTCTGAGAGAAAAAACTAACATTGTGACTAAGAGTTTCCCTTTTGTTGGAGCCACTCCCGTTGATGTAAGATTTAACAGGTTCTCAGACTCTAGCTATCATTTTCCTAGACAAGTTAGATACCTAGATATAAATTATATGATAAAGAGTGTCCCTATAGTACATTCCTGTAGATGAGAACACGAAGTTCCCATTGTAGAACTTTAAGTCACATTCAGTGATGTGTTCCTGTAGAGATCAAAAATGTTTGCAGTTAATGACAATAATTATGTAATAATTTTTAAAATGAATAGAGGTATATGTAATGTACCAGAAAGTCAGAGAATAAGTGGAGTCAAGTGAATGATCCTGGTACTCTGAGGATAAAAATATATCTTATCAGCATTAGTCATTCAACGACCCCTCTCCATGTCAGCATACCCAGGATACTAGACCGTCTTTTCCTGATACTCTCTGGACTAGGGAACCAGAGGTCTGTTTGTTTGCCTGATATTTTTATTTTTGACAAGTAAACATTTTATATATTATGGTGTACAACATGATGTTTTGAGGCTGATCCTAGTGTAGTGGTGTTCATAACATGATGTTTTGATATATGTACACATTGTGGAATGACTGTCAATATAATTCACATATGCATTACCTCATGTAGTTATTTTTTGTGGTGAGAACATATAAAATCTACTTTCTCAGCAACTTTCAATTATACAATATATTAATTGTAGTCATCACGATGTACAATAAGATCTTTTGACTTATTCCTCCTAACTAACATTTTGTGTATTTTGACAAACATCTCCTCAATCTCCCCACCATCCTTGGCCTCTAGTAACCACCATTTTACTCAGTGTTTCTATGAACTAAATATTTATATACTTTTATATACTTTAAAGGGCATTTTTTTTTTTTTTTTTTTTTTTTGAGACGGAATCTCGCTCTGTCTCCCAGGCTGGAGTGCAGTTGCACAATCTCAGCTCATTGCAAGCTCCGCCTCCTGGGTTCACGCCATTCTCCTGCCTTGGCCTCCCAAGTAGCTGGGAATACAGGCGCACGCCGCCACACTCGGCTAATTTTTTCTATTTTTAGTAGAGACGAGGTTTCACCATGTTAGCCAGGATGGTCTCGAACTCCTGACCTCGTGATCCACCCGCCTCGGCCTCCCAAAGTGCTGGGATTACAGACGTGAGCCACCACGCCTGGCCTAAAGGGAGTTCTTTATGATGGATCACAGAATAATCATTTGGATTCATTATATAAAGGATTAAATTTGATTATTATGACGACGACAACTTTTGAAAAAATTATGCAAGGGACAAACTTTAAAACACTTATCTCATTTATTTTTATTTTTTATTATTCCAACTTTTATTTCAGATTCAGAGAGTACTTGTGCAAATATGTTTGCTGGGTATATTGTGTGTTGCTGAGGTTTGGGGCACAATTGATCCAGTCACCCAGGTAGTGATCTTAGTTCTCAATAGTTAGTTTTTTAATCCTTGCCCCCATACTTTTCTCCTCCCTCTAGTAGTCCCCATTGACTATTGTTTCCATCTGTATGTTCATGAGTGCACAATGTTTGGCTTCCACTGATAAGTGAGAATATGTGTTATTTGGTTTTCTGTTTCTGTGTTAATTTGCTTAGGATAATGGCTTCCAGTGACATCCCTGTTGCTACAAAGGACATGATTCTATTATTTTTATGGCTGCATAGTATTTCATGGTATACATCTGCCACATTTTCTTTATCCAAGCTCGTATTCATGGGCACCTGGGTGGATTCCTTGTCTTGGATCTTATTAACACTGCTGTGAGAAACATATAAGTGCATGTACATGTGACTTTTTGGTAGAATGATTTATTTTCTTTTGGATTTGTAACCAGTAACAGAATAGCTGGGTTAAATGGTAGTTCTAAGTTATCTGATGTATCTCTAAACTATTTTCCACAATGGCTAAACTAATTTACATTTCCATCAACAGTATATGCATTCCCTTTTCTCTGCAGCTTTGCCATCATCTTTTGATTTTTGACTTTTTAATAATAGCCATTCTGACTGGTGTGGGATAGTGTCTCATTGTGATTTTGATCGACATTTCTCTGATAGTGAGGTTGAGCATTTTTCATGTTTGCTGACTGCTTTAATGTCTTCTTTTGAGAAGTGTCTGTTCATGTCTTTTGCCTGCTTTTGAATGGAATTATTATTTGCTTTTTGCTTGTCGAATCTTTGACTTCCTTATAGACTCTGGATATTAGACCTTTGACAGATGCATAGATTGCAGATATTTTCCCCTCTTGTGTAGGTTGTTCACTCTTTTGATAGTTTCTTTTGCTGTGCAAAAACTCTTTAGTTTAATTAAGTCTCACTTGTCAATTTTCGTTTTGGTTGCAGTTGCTTTTGAGATCTTAGTCATAATTTTTTCCTAAGGCCAATGTCTAGAACGTTGATTCCTAGATTTTCTTCTAGAATTCTTATATTCTGAAGTCTTACATTTAAATCTTTAATCTAACTCGAGTTAGTTTTTGTACATGGGAAAAAGGGTCCAGTTTCATTCTTCTGCATCTGGCTAGCCAGCTATCCCAGCACTTTTTGTTGAATAGGCAGTGCTTTTTGTATTGCTTATTTTTCTCGACTTTGTCAAAGATCAGATGGCTATAGGTGTGCATCTTTATGTCTGGGTTGTCTATTCTGTTTCCTGTGGTCTATATGTCTGTTTTTGTACCAGTATCATGCTGTTTGGGGTAGACTTATGGCATAGGTTGAAGTGGGGTAATGTGAAGCCTCTGGCTTTGTTCTTTTTGATTAAGATTGTTTTGGCTATTCAGTCTCTTTTTTAGTTGCATATGAATTTTAGAAAAGTATTTTTCTAATTCTGTAAAAAAAATACGTGTGTACTTTGATAGGAATAGCATTGAATCTGTAGATTATTTTGAACAATATGGCCATTTTGACAATATTTATTCTTCCAATCCATGAGCATAGGTTTCTCCCATTCATTTGTGTCATCTATGACTTCTTTCAGCAATGTTTTGTAGTTCTCCTTGTAGAGATCTTTCACCTTCTTGGTTAAATATATTCCTAGGTATGGTTTTTTGTGGTTTCTGTAAATGGGACTGTATTCTTGGTTTAGCTTTCATCATGAACATTATTGGTGTATAGAAATGCTACTGATTTTTGTACATTGACTTTGTAGCCTTTTGTTTCTATCTCTTTCCTGATTGCGATTGATAGGATTTGCTCTACTTTAGTTTTCGAGGATTATCATTCTGACTAATCTAAAATATATTCTCATGAACAAAGATGATTAAAAAATTTGCCTTTTTATGAAGGAAACAGATTTTGCTGTGTATTAAGATTTTCTACATGGTTCAGCTCATTCAAAACTTATTTATTTATTTTCTCTACAATGATAAAATAAACAAAAATTGAGGCAAAAATATTAGTCACAGGTCTGAAGTTCAATGGGTTATCAGAATTTACAGAACTTCCCAGTTACTTGGGGTCATCACCTATAAAGATGTTTTAAATTTCATTAAGAGATAATTATTATAGTATATTTCTTATAAGGTAGAAAACAGATATTCTACATAAGATTGCTTTCTGTAGTCTACCACTTGACCTGGTTTAATTGTTACACATGTATTAGTGTTTTACTCCATTCACCTGCTTCATTAGCATATCTTTGAAAAAACTATGCAATGTTATTATGATAAAATGATCCAAGTTGAATCATACTTTTGCCTGCAGCTTGAGAGACGCATTTAACAAAAAGAATTATGTTGATTTCAAGTAATAATAAATAATATAATAGAGTCAATCGCCATTAGTTTTGAATTCATTCTAAAGTGTAAAATAGTAAACGTTTTTGTTTTAATTTTATTTATTTAGTTTTTTTCAGATGGAATCTCCCTCTGTTACCCAGGCTGGAGTGCAGTGGCACGATCTAGGTTCACTGTAACTTCTGCCTCCTGGGTTCAAGTGATTCTGCTGCCTTAGCCTCTGAGTAGATAGGATTACAGGTATGTGCCACCCGCCCAGCTAATTTTTGTATTTTTAGTAGAGATGTGGTTTCACCATGTTGGCCAGGCTGGTCTCGAACTCCTGACCTCAGGTGATCTGCCCACCTCTGCCTCCCAAAGTGCTGAGATGACAGTCATGAGCCACCATGCTTGTCCAATTTTAATTTTTAAATTATAAATTTATACGTATTATATTGTATACATTTATGGGGTACAAAGAGATGTTATGATATATGAATAAAATGTGAAATAACTAAATCAAAGTAATTAGCATATTTATCACTTCAGCTACTTATCATTTTTTGTGTGTGTGGTGAGATTTGAAATGTATACTCTTGGTGATTTTCAAATATACAATACAGTCAGCAGAGTAAACAGACAACCCACAGAATGGTAGAAAATCTTCACAATCTATACTCTGACAAAAGACTAATATCCAGAATATACAATAAACTCAAACAAATAGGCAAGAAAAACCAAACAATCCCTTCAAAAACTGGGCCAAGGAAATGAATAGACAATTCTCAAAAGAAGATATACAAACGACCAACAAACATGGAAAAATGCTCAATATCACTAATGATCAGAAAAATGCAAGTCAAAACCACAATGGGATACCACCTTACTCCTGCAGGCATGGCCATAATTAAAAAAAAAAAATCAAAAAACAGTACATGTTGGCGTGGATGCGGTGATCAGGGAACACTTCTATACTGCTGGTGGGAATTATACTAGTATAGCCACTATGGAAAACAGTGTGGATATTCCTTAAAGAAATAAAAGTAGAACTACTATTTAATCCAGCAACCCCACTACTACGTATCTACCCTGACTGTATTAGGTCAGAAGAAAATAAGTCATTATATGAAAGAGATACCTGCATATGCATGTTTACAGCTGCACAACTCACAATTGCAAAATCATGGAACCAAGCCAAATGCTTATCAAGCAATGAGTGGATAAAGAAAATGTGGTATGTGTGTGTGTGTGTGTGTGTGTGTGTGTGTGTGTATGCACAGAAAAACAAATACTACATATATATGATGTTTTTGTTATGTGTATATATATGTATATATGCATATATGATGTGTATATATACAACATATATGTATGATGCGTATATATATACACATCATATATATACATCATACACACATACATATATATACAGCATATATATATATATATATATATATGATGGAATACTACTCAGCCATAAAAAAGAATGAATTAACATCATTTGTGGCGACCTGGATGAGATTGGAGACTATTATTCTAAGGGAAGTAACTCAGGAATGGAAAGCCGTATGTTCTCACTGATATGTGGGAGCTAAGCTATGAGGACGCAAAGGCACAAGAATGATGCGATGGACTTTGGAGATTTGTGGGGAAGAGTTGGGAGAGGCAAGGGATAAAAGACTACAAATATGGTGCAGTTTATACTGCTCTGGTGATGGGTGAACCAAAATCTCACAAATCGCCACTAAAGAACTTACTCATGTAACCAAATACCACCTATACTCCAATAACTTATAGAAAAAATAAACCAAATATATGATATATTATTATTTACTGTATTCACTATGCTGTGCAGTATATTTGAAAGTTAAAAAAAAAGTTATTCCTTCTAATTGAGGCTTTGTACACTTTGACCATCTCTTCATTCCTTCTACACCCCCAGGTTATGCTAACCACCATTCTATTCTCTGCATCTCTGAGTTTGATTGTTTTAGATTTTACATATAAGTGGGAATACGCAGTATTTGTTTTTCTGTGCCTGGTTTCTTTCGCTTAGCATAATGGTCGTTATTTTCATCCATGTTGTCAAAAAAAGACAAAATTACGTTCTTTTTAAAACTGAGTTCTATTGTTTATGTATACTACATTTTCTTTATCCATTTGTCTATTGATGAACACTTAGGTTGATTCCATAAGTTTGCTATTGTAAACAGTGCTACAAGGAATATGGGAGAGCAGACATTTATTTGATGTACTGATCTCAAATATTTAAGGATAAATACTCAGAAGTGGTAATATCAGATAATATGGTAATTCTATTTTTAGTTTTTTGAGGAATCTCTATACAGTTGTCCATAATAACTATATTATTTACATTCTCATCAACATTTCTAAAAATAGCATGTAGCACTTAAAATGAACAAAAATTAGCAATGCTATTCTTTAGCTTACTATACAAATCAGTCTTACAAATAATCTTTTATAAATAACATACATAGCTAAAATAATGATATTACTCAAAACTATAATATTCTATAAGTAGTCTCCTAAGCCATACTTGGTATATTATGCCATTTAATCACACTCAGGTAGAAGCTTATACAGTCATTTGAGGTACTAAAAGAAAAAAAAAATCTTATCTAGCTAGTTCTTTAAAAAAAAAAAAATCAGTACTCTATAGCTAATTGTTTATTTAAATAGTCATAATGACCTTAAACCATTGGTTCCACAATTCTCAGTTAATAATGTTTGAAAATAAGAGTAAGCTTTTTTTCTTTTATGCTCAAGGATAATAAAATGCCAGAGAAACAGTTTTCTTTTAATGTGGGTATGTTACTTTAAGTGTTTATAAATGGTAAAGCTATTGTAACCGGCCAATGGGTTCACCTTGCCCGCTGCCTAGACAAAGCCAATGTACCTCTATAGGGGAGTTGCAATGGAGAAAGAGTCATTCATGCAGAGCTAGCCTTGCGGGAAACCAGAGTTTTATTATTACTCAAATCAGTCTCCCGGATTCGGGGAACAGAATTTTTAAAGATAATTTGGCTGATAGGGGCTTGGGAAATGGAAAGTGCTGATTGGTCAGGTTGGAGATAGAATCTTAGGGGGTCGAAGTGAGGTTTTTTGGTTGTCTTCTGTTCCTGGGTGGGATGGCAGAACTGGTTGAGCCAGATTACAGGTCTGGGTGGTGTCAGCTGAGATCCATCCAGTGCAGGGGCTGCAAAACATCTCAAGAATTCATCTTAGGTTTGGCAATAGTGATGTTATCCCCAGGAGCAATTTGGGGAGGTTCAGACTCTTGGAGCCAGAAGGTGCATGGACCCCTAAACTATAATTTCTAATCTTGTAGCTAATTTGTTAGTCCTGCAAAGGCAGACTGGTCTCCAGGCAAGAAGGGGGTCTTTTCGGGAAAGGGCTTTTATCAATTTGGTTTCAAATTTAAACCATGAACTGAATTCCTTCCCAAAGTTAGTTGGGCTTAAGCCCAGGAAAGAACAAAGATAGTTTAAAGGTTAGAAGGAAGATGGAGTTGGTTAGGTCTAATTACTTTCACTGTCATAATTTTCTCAGTTACAATTTTGCAAAAGCGTTCTTACTGTGTGTTTCCAGTAATTAAAATAATAATAAAAAAACAAATATACTGTATGTAATTTATTGGAGTACCACATACTGTTAAAGCTGGATGAGATTTACCACTTTCAAAATATGTAACAATAAAGAAAATGAAAACTTAATTACACCCAATACTATTTGCCAATGGATACCAAATGCCACTTCTTAACCTTAAAATTGTTTGGTGATTTATAAGTCAGTTGTCTAAAAATGGACTAAATCTCTTAACCCCTGACATTTTGGAGATTTATTTTCATCTTTGATCTTCTGTGATTAGGATAGAAATATCTGATTCCATCCTAATAATGGTGAATCAGGGTGCCATATCGACAAGTCAATGCATTACAGAGGATATGAAATCTTATAGAAAAAACGTACGTGTTCTATATTTTATACATTTAAATGTGGGCTTGAAATGAGAATTCAGAAATATACAGAAGTTTTACCTCTTAATATTCATTTTGAGTAAGATATAAGCTACTTTTGGAAAAACCGGTTTTAGAGAATACCAGGATATTATTTAATGTGCTAGGAATTTTTACCATGTCTAGTTCCTTTTTGTCATCTCTATAAGGTTTATAGAATTCTGGAAACACATTTACAATAAAATATAATACTTATAAAATAAATCTTGTTTTATGGTGGTCAGTTTCAATCAATAATTTTGTTTGTTTTCTAATTTTGGAAGTTGTGTTGATTTTTCTGCTATGCTGGTGGAATTGGCAATATCACCCTGCATTTCTAATCTCAGGCTGTGCTATTAGGTATGTACAGTTTACAAGTATATTTTTCTCATGCTTTATATCTTTTATTTCTTGTAGTAACCATCCTTATCCCTGATAATGTGCTAATCTTACCTTATTGTTTGATATTAATACAGTTAATTTGGCTTATTGTGGTTAGTATTTGACCAAAGAAGTTAGTATATCTTCTTGCATCCTTTTACTTTCATATTTATTGCACTCTTACATTTTAAATACAGCTGAGAATTTTAAAAACATTCTAACCACCTCTGTCTTTTAACTAGTGGGTTTAGTTCATTTAACTTGGCTGTAATTACTTTTATATGAGAACTTGTTCCTATCAAATTACTTTTGCTTTGTATTTGTCCTGCTTTTTCTATGCCCGCCCTTTTTGTTTTTTCTTGTTTCTTGCCTTTCATTGGGATTTGTTTGTGAATTCTATTACTTAACCTCTGCCAATTTTCAAGTTGTACACTCAATTTTTACGCTTCCCATAGTTTTCCTTAAAATGCGACAATGCACATGTAACAAAATTTTCAGTAAGTATCTTAACCCCACCGAAAAACGCATAAACATTAGAATGCTTTAAAAAGTAATTATTTTTCTCAATTTACAGGTTTTTTTTTTTTTTGCTTTTGTTTGTTTGTTTGTTTTTATATTTCAACTTCCCTTTGCTTCCAATGACTTATTGGAGGTTGCCCTTACTTTTGGCAACAAAACCTACATTTTACTCAAAAATCTAGAAATTTTGTAGCAGAGTTCTGGGCCATATTGTCCAAAAAAGAAGTTGTAGGAAATTATAGGAATTAATAATTCAAGTTATCCTACTGAGAAGTATATTTTTAAAATACATTCATTCAAAAGAATTTTCTAAGAAATGAATAATCTTTATATTCAAAGTAAATATAAAGCAAACACAAAAGAAAATAGATTTCTTTGTAATCATTTTGATCTGCTTTAGAACAAGAATATTGAATCTGGTACATTATGAAATGATGTTCAGGGTAAAGGATAAACATGATTTAGCAGAGGCTTGCTTCGTATTTAGATGACAAAAGAGATTTTTATTTTATTACTTTAAGTGTGGACTTATACATTTTGACATTTGATATATATCACTTAAAATAAATCTATGATTAGGAATGAATGAACTAAATAACATTAAATAGGGATTGCCTTCTATTTTTTGTACCTTTTCCTAAATTCCTTTACTTGGCAATTCTTGACTCAAGTAAACTGATATGTAAGGGAAATACCTAAGGACTTTTCTTTTTACTTAAATTTTAAAAATGATTATTTCCGTCTTTTTCATCATTCTGTCCTAGGCCCTTAACTTAAGAATTAGTTGTCTAATATTTCAATTAATTGCATTTTAACACAATTAATAACCATGTTCCTTATGGCTAAATTGTTGACATTGAAATAAACTAGTTTAGTACCACCATTTTACAGAGTAGTAACTGACCTCAAAATATTGGTTTTCACCATATGCTCATTTTTGCTTTTAAAAAAACAAGTCCTTCTTTGGTAAGATTTAATTGCTGTCAATTTAAATTGTAGGTTGGAAAGCAAGCTTGTTGAAATGCTTTGCAGAACATCATTTCCTTGAATAGTCATTCACATTTATGAATGTGTAGAGAATGATAAAACTCCATGGAAACAGATAATCATGTGTATTTCTTAGATAATAAATTATTCACTAACCTGTCCTCTCTTCAAGCCCAGGAATAAGAAAAAACAAAACACTTCAGAAATAAGAAAGTTTTAACATTATATATTCTAAAAGCAATAGGAAGTTTCTTCTGGTTTGGACTAATATGGCAAGATTCATAAGTTGAAAATGATACTGAAATTTAGTTTCTGGTGTGACACGTAAGGAGCTTAGATATTTATTCTCCCATTCAAACAACAAGAAAAAATACTGAACAAACTGAAAATCAATAACTCTTCTGATGTATGCGAGAACTGGAGTCACGGGGCAAACACAGCCCCAAAATTTGAAGAGATAAACAAGTGGAAAAGGAGAATCATAACTTATCAGAGCAGAATCTCAGCAGTAGAAAACTTTGTGAGAATTAGTATTAGAGGAGGAAAACATAATCTGTAACTAATGAATTGCTAGAGGCTCATTGTGGACTAGACTGAAAGCTAAAACCCCTGGGAGTCCAGTCTTATGGGGACCTCCCGAGTTTCATGAGCTTTACCTACAGGATCCATATTAGGGTCTCATATTGAAGATGAGAGAAATATACTTTCATGTTTCCAGCAGGTAGAGGGAAAAATGTAGTCACTTTAAAATGTGCCCAGAATATTCAATTTGTTTCAACAAGGCCTTCCCTCAAAGAAACTATCTTACCAGGACCTAATATGCTTTGGTTTTATCAGGAAAAAAAAAAAAAAAAGAGAGAGAGAGAGAGAGAAAAAGAGAGAGAAATTCTTGTGAAGGTCACAGGACAAGGGCAAAAGTCGCCAAAAGACTGAGACCTAACCATAGGAATATAGAACACTTCTCCTCATTCAGACCTCACCAGCACAGCAAGAGGACTCCAGTATAACAGCAGAATACAACAGAAAGAATGGGCATCTCAGATGACATTTAAGAAGTCTCTAGGGAAACTCCAAGATAAGAGGTGAGACCAAAACAAGGACGTTAGAGGAAATTTTAGCCTGTGACATCTACAGTACAGCAGATGCAAACACAGACGAACAATTAGCCAGATAAACCTAAAACCTCACGCTAAAGGCTTCTTTTCCTCAGTTCTTTTCAAACATTATATCACATCTGACTTGCAACAAAAATACCGTGTGTCTATGTAACAAACCAACAAATGTACCCCCGATTCTAAGATACAAGTTGAAATTATTTTTAAAAAGACATAAAAGAATATCTGCAAAGGAAAAAAAGTAAACTATATCCTATGGTTCACAGAAAAATAAATATGAACATTTTTAAATTTGTGAAAATTAGAAAAATAGTAATAAGATGCATTTAAAGACAGAAAACACACTTTGAAGAGACAGAGTAAGCATCAGGCCCAAAGACAACTATGATTAATATGCTTCAGGCTCTAAAAATAGACAACATATAAACAGAGAAATGGAAGCTCCAGGGAGGAATCCACAACATCATAACAGAAGTGAAAAATGTCTTTGATAAACTCATCAGTAGACTACACACAGCGGAAGAAAGAATCAGTCAGTTTGAAGAAATGTCATGGGACCTCAAAAATGAAACCTAACATGAAAAAAAATGATAAAAAATACAGAATAAAATATAAAAAGTCTGTGGAACAATTACAAAAATATATACGTAATGAGAATAAAAGAAGGAGAGGAAAGGAAAAATAAAACAGAAGAAAAATTGGAAGCAATCATGTATAAGAATTTACCTAAGTGAGTGATAAACACAGAATCACAGTTCCAAGAAGCTCAGAGAACACCAAGCAGAATAAATACAAACTATATATATATATACACATACACACACACACACATATATACACAAGTAAGCATATCATACTCAAACTATATAAAATAAAAATTCGAAGAAAGAAATCTTGAAAGAAGCTGGAGGAAGAAAAAAACTTTAATTACAGAGTAACAAAGAAAGAAGTACATTGAATTTCTCCTCAGAAACCATGCAATTAAGAGAGTGGAGTGAAATATTTAAAGTGGTAAAAGAAAGCAATCACCAACCTAGAATTTTGTGCTAATGTAAATAATATTGTGCTTTTACTTTCAAATTCAAATTGCTCATTGCTGGTACATAAGAAAGCAGCTGAATTTTGTGTATTAACCCTATGTTCTGCAACCTTACTATAGTCATGATGGGTTTTTTAGTTAGTTCTTTGGGATTTTCTACATACACAGTCCTGTGTGTCTAATACCAAAGAAAGATTTTGTAAAATAAATTATGGTAAAATACATGTAACATAATATTAACCATCTTAATAATTTATATTCTCAGTGTTTTACAACCAATCTCTAGAACCCTTTGCATCTGGCAAGACTGAAACTGTACACTAATTAAACAACTGCCCATTTCCTTATTTCCCTGGGGCCCTGAAATCATGTTTCTACTTTTTGTTTCAATGAATTTGACTACTCTTCAAACCTCATATAAGGTAAATCGTAGAATATTTGCCCTTTGTGGTTGACTTAATTCAATTAGCATAATGTCTTCAAAATTCATGCAGGTTATAGTGTATGTCAGTACTTCCTTCATTTTTAAAGCTAAATAACATCCCATTGTGTGGATTAAATTTTGTTAATCCATTTATTCATAGGAGAACATTTGGTTTGCCTCCAGATTTTGTCTACTGTGAATAATACTATTATAAACATAGGTGTACAAATATATCTTCAAGACTCTTCTTTTAGTTTATTTGGCTATATGCCAAGGAATGGAATAGCTGGATTAAATGGTAATTTTATTTTTATTTTTTTAGGAAATGCCATACTGTTTTTCATAGTGGTTGCACCATTTAAATTTGCACCAATGGGGGACAAGTGTTGTAATTTCCCCACATCCAAATCAGTCCTTTTCATTTGGTATATTTTTATAGTGGTCACCTTAATGAGTATGTAGTGGTTTCTCATTATATGCATTTCCATAGTGATTAGTGATGTTGAGCATGTTTTAATGTGCTTGTTGGATATTCATGTCTTCTTTAGAAAAATGTCTATTTAAGCCATTGCCCATGTTTTACATTTTTGTTGTTGTTAAGTTCATGAAAACATAATTCACAGACTGAGAGAAATCTTTCAAAACATTTATCAGATAAATGAATGGTATCTGAAAAAATTCAAGGAAATCTTTGTGTCAGTGGTTCCAAAATTTGTACAAAAATGACTTTGGTCATTTTTTTCATAGAACACATATACACAAATATTTTGTCTAATAAATGACACTGTGACAATTCATTTATTAATATGTGTCAACTTGAGTGGGCTAAAAGATGTTCAGATAGCTGGTAAAACATTTCTGCTTGTGTCTGTGAAGAGTATTTCTGGAATAGATAGCATTTGAGTTAGACTGATTAAAGAAGATTGTCCTTACAAATGCAGGTGCAATCTTTTGAGGGCCTAAAGAGAACAAAAAGTGGTCAATTTACTGTCTTTGCCTCAGCCAAGATATCCATCTTCTACTCTTGGACATCAGCGCTCTTGGTCCATGTCCTTCAGATTCTGACTGGAACTTACACCATAACTGCCTCTTCCTCTCACTCCCATTCTCAGGCCTTCTGACTCAGAGTGAATTACACCACCAGCTTTCCTTGGTTCTTCAGCTTGCAGACAGCAGAACATGGAACTTATTAGCCTCCATAACTGTGGGAGCAAATTCCTATAATAAAACTCTTTTTATTTGTATGTTTCTCTCTCCTTCGGTTCTGTTTCTCTTGAAAGTCCTGATGAATACAAGCACTTTAGAGTAATAACTTTTTTCTTTTTTTGTATTAATTACATAAATGTTCATATCAGAGCCGCTTATTGACAAAAGTTAACAAAAGGATGCTACAGAGAGAAGTTTCTTTCATTCTAAAGCAACTTGACATTCAGATAGCTATTGTCTCTCTCACTTTTTCTGATAGGCCTGTGCTGTCATACTACTTAGAAGCATGTAATTTCTATTGAGTCTTTTGAAATAATGAAAATAGCTTAACTACTCAGTTTGTTACATTTGAAAATCTATAGAGATGCAAAGTCATTCACGTTAGTCCACATCAAATCTAGAGAGTGATTTAATTTCAGCATATGTGGAGGAGTATGCAGTATCGTCTTTAAAAGTGCAAGACTGGGTATTGTGGTTCAAGTCTGTAATCCCAGCACCTTTGGGAGGACAAGGCAGGAGGATCACTTGAGATCAGGAGTTCAAGATCAGCCTGAGCAACATACCGAGACCTCATCTCTGCAAAAATTTAGCCAGGTGTGGTGGCATGCAACTGTAGTGTCAGCTACTTGAGAGGCCGAGGCAGGAGGATTGCTAAATCCCATGAGTTTGAGGGTAGAGTGAACTATAACTGATCCACTATACTCCAGTATGGGGAACAGAGAGCGTCCCCATCTCTTACAAAAAGAGGGGAGCAAGGTGGCAGAATAGAAGGTTCCACTGAATGTCACTTATGCAAGGACACCAATTCAAAAGCTCTCTACACAAAAATGAACCTTCATACAAAGCAAAATCAGGTGAGCCCTCGCAGTACCTGGATTTAACTTTGTATCTCTGAAAGAGGCACTTGAAGAGGTAGGAAAAGCAGTCCCGAATCCCTGATGCTACTCTTCCTCCCTGATCCCTCCATGAATCCCTGATGCCACCGCCCAGTGGTGGCATGGTGCAAAGAGCATTTATGTTCATGGGGAGAAGGAGTGTGCAGCAATTTTGGAGCATTGAGCTCAGTGGTACAATATTATAACAGAAGACAAAACAGGACCAAATGTAGCTGATACCCACACACAGAGGGAGCATTTAAACTGCCCTAGTTTCAATTATTAGCCATCAGGGAAATGCAAACCTAAGCCAAAAAAAAAAAAAAAAAAATCACTTCACACACACTAGGATGGTTGTAATAAAAAAAGATAATAACAAGTGTTACCAAGGATGTGGAGAAATTGGAACTCTCATACCCTGCTGGTAGAAATATAAAATGTTGCAGCCACTTTAAAAAACAGTTTACCAGTTCCTCAAAAACTTAAACATAGAGTTAGCATATGAGCAAGCAATTCCATTCCCAGGTATATATCCAAGAGAATTGAAAATAGGTATTCAAACAAATATTTCTACGTGAATGTTCATAACAGTAATATTCACAAGAGCAAAAAGCAGAAACAACCCAGATGTCCATCAACTAATAAATGGGTGAACAAATTGTGCTGTATCAATAAAGAAAATATTATTCTGGCATAAAAAGGAATTAAATAATCATGTATGCTACAATATGGAAAACAGGAAAACATATGCTAAGTGAAAGAAACCAGACACAATAAGTCACATGTTACATAATTCTGTATATATAAAATGATCGGAGTAGTCAAATCTACTCAGACAGAAAGTAGATTAATGGTTGTCTAGGGCTGAGGGAAATGAGAGGATTGTTAGGGGATGGCATTCCTTTTGGGAAATTGAAGATATTCTAAATATGATTGTGGTGATGATGCTCAACTATCTGAATATACAAAATGTTATTCAATTGTATTCAACTGTGCAGTTTATATGAGTGAATTGTATGGTATGTGAGTTATATCTCAATAAGTGTGTTAAATGCTATTACTAATAATGACTTTCAGACTTAAGAATTAAAGTTAATTTTTCCGTGAATTCTAATATTTGGGTAATCAAGATTATATCCCTTGAACAATGTGGGGGACGAGGTGTGCCAGAAAACTCACACAGTCAAAAATCCACAGAAAAGTTTTAACTCCCTCAAAACTTAACTAATAGCCTACTCTTGACTGGAAGCCATACCCTTAACATAAACAGTCTATTAACACATATATTGTACTTTCCATGTATTGTATATGGTATTCTTACAAGAAAGTAAGATAGAGAAAAGAAAATCTTAAAGAAGAGAAAATGCATTTACAGTACTGTAATATATTTATCAATGCCATAAGTTTACATCATCTGTTTACAAAATGAATCATCTGTCTGATATGGGAGGCAACTGCAGCTGCAGACCTCAATCTACATTTTACATCAAGCCATTCAAATTTTCTTGTAATGTGATGACTTTTCTCTGCTTCTTGGGACCACTTCAAGCATCACTAGTGCACTTCGCGTGGGTCCCATGGTGTTATTAAAGGTTTACGGTATTGCTCTACATACGATGAAAAATATGCAAGAATCTCAAGAGATCACTTTTTACTGTGATATGCAATTTACTGGGGAGACAACTAGTCCTGTGGAGATGACTAGTGTCACACGGTGTTTTAAGTGTATATTTGCAACACTCAAGTTTACTCTGAGAGCAACAGGAGGTAGCTATGAAATTGTTAAAGTAATACAGTAGGTACTATAGTTAATTTTATACAATTATGATTTAATACTTCATCTTTAGATTTGTTTACACTTCTCTTGACTGTGAATGGTGCCATGTCTAGTCTGTAAGAGTGCGCTTAATATTTGATGAATTGTAACTTTTTATAATAGATTTGTATATATTTTATGGTAGTACATAATAAAATAAATGAGTATCTACAAATATTTTATGCCTTCACAATATACCCGACTTTTTTTTTTCAAAATTTCTAGGCTATGTGGTTCATCTGTGAGATTTTCAAATGGTCACAAATCTCCAAAAAGTTTTGTAATATATATTTATTTTAAAAAATCTATGTATAAGTGAAACTGCACAGTTAAAACCCATCTTGTTTGAGAGTAAACTGTGTGCATTTTGGTTCCAGAAGAATTATTTTACATTTAATTATTCTTGTTTATTTTTAACAAGGAATCTATGACATACAGTAAAGTTCACACATCTTAATTGTTCAAGTTTAAGGAATTTTGTTGATTGTATATACTCATGTATCCACCACCAAAAACAAAATGTAGTTTCCACCACTGCAAAATTTCCCTCATGCCCTTGTCCAGTCCATCTCTACCGTGTCCCTATGATACCCACTTTCTGATTTCCATCATCATAAATTATATTCTGCCTGTTTTTGGCCTTCAAATAAATGGAATTCTACAATATGCATGTTTTTGTGTCTGGTTTCTTTTGTATAATATAATATTTTCTAAATTCATTCATGTTGTTGCGTTTTTGTCAGTGGTTTATTTTTGATACCAAAATTTGTTTATCCATTCTTGATAGATAGTGGTTGTTTCTAGGGTTTTGCTGTTATAAACATGGCTGCTATAACTATAAAAATCTGTTTGTGCATTGATATTTTTATTACTCTGGGATAAAGTATCAAAAAACAGAATTGTCAAGTTTTAGGGTATGTCTATATTTAACCTGATAAGAAATGGCCTAGCAGTTTTCCTGAGTTTTTGTATAATTTTATAGTTCAACCAGCAATGAATAATAGTTTCTGTTTTCTCTCTTTGCCACCAGTGGAGCGTTGTCTTTTTTACTTTCTAATTCTAGCCCATCTGCTGCATGTTTGGTGGTACCTCATTATGATTTTAAGTTGGATTGTATGTGTTTTTATTATTGATTTGTAAAAATGTTTTTCTATATTCTAGATAAGATTGATTTTTGAATATGGGATGTTAGATATAATCTTATATTAGACTCTTTTTGTGATACAGTAAACTAATTCAAACTGAGCACATGAAGGTACAACAGTCATTAAGTGTATCCAACAACCATACTGGTGAGCCACTGTCTCATAAACACACCAGCTGAAATTTTCATTCTTTCAAGTGTAAATCCAACTAAAGGTTGTTGTTTTTTTCCCCCCATCCAGATTAGTCTTCTTTTTATAGCAATCAATTATACATTATACTCCACCCCCCACCCACCCCCGAGACGGAGTCTCGCCCTGTCTCTCTAGCCGGAGTGCAGTGGCAAGATCTCAGCTCACTGCGACCTCTGCCTCCTGGGTTCAAGCAAGTCTCCTGCCTCAGCCTCCTGAGTAGCTAAGACTACAGGCGTGCTCCATCACGCCTGGCTAATTTTTTGTATGTTTAGTAGAGATAAGGTTTCACCATGTTGGTCAGGCTGGTCTCGAACTCCTGACCTCAGGTGATCCACCTGCCTCAGCCTCCCAAAGTGCTGGAATTACAGACATGAGCCACCGTGCCCAGCCAAAGTGCTGGAATTACAGACATGAGCCACCGTGCCCGGCCAGAAATTATACTTCTGTCCAGGAGAGCAGTAAAGCAGTTTTCTCCAAAACTGATTAGTAATCTATATCATATCCTCTCAGTACTTCAATATCTCTTTACTGCCTCTGGCCTTACTTGTTAAACAAGAGGTAATCTCATTCTGAATTAAGGATAATTTCTCTTTATTGATCATGTCATAACTTATTTATTTCTAAAATGTTTCATAAGCAGCTTCATAATGACCCTATGCAATAGAAAGTAACACAACCATTTTATGAACTCAGCATAAAATTTCAAGAAAATCAGTTTTAAGAGGATAATTGGATAATTGTTATGTTAGAGATAATCCTCACAAATAAATGGTTAGGGAAAATTAATTCCCGCTGGATGCAGACAATTTAGGTTAACAGTGTAACTATAAGGAGGCCCCAGCTTCCCAGGGTGGTATACGAACATAAATTGCCTGATGTACTTTTTAAATATCTGCTAAATACGTTTGAAAACTGTGTTATTTATTCTAGGTAATAGCAATTTAAATTCCTGCAGCTTTCTCCTTTTATTTTAAATGCAGTACCATTTTATAGGTGAAAAATAATGTTCTTTTTTAAGGGAAAAAGCTGTTGGCAAAAGGATTGAACTAGCTTGGATGAAGGTAAAATAGAAAAGTACATTATTACAAAATCCATTATAAATCTCCAGAACCGTTTGTTCTGGTAGAAAATAAGTATCTATAAAGATCAAGGATTTCTAATTAAATACAGGAAGTTCTGAACACTTGCATTTGTCTCTTTGAAATACAGCAATTGAACAGACAAATAATCAAGAAACTTTCTTTTCGTTTCTAACTTTTGCATTAAGGAAAGTAAGGTGAAGACTCTTCGTACCTCAGAACCCTCCCTTGCATTCCACCATCTTCCCAATTCTCCTCACCTTTACTTTTTGATAGCTTTCTGCCCACCTATGGTGGGGATGAGAGGAACTGAGGAGCAGCCAGGTAGCTAATGAGGTTTGAAGCACTGGTTTCAGTAAAATCATGTGAAGTGCCAAGTATCGAATAACTTACTGAGGAAATAATTAGGAAAGGTGACGAAGACTACATAGAAAATGACTAGAAGTCCAGTGCTTTTCTGTCTACCCTCAGGGTAGGTAGACATTATGAGTTACTGAATCCAGTCTTCTTGGCATAACGTGTAGCTCAAGACTGAAAAGGAGAAAAAGTTCCCCCATGTTCTATAGCAAAATATAAACTGTAGATCCCATCACATATGTTAGAAGAAGACCATTTAACAGAACCTAAGTTTAATGAATCATTGCTGCTAATGTCTTATAAACAAACATCTATTCTCTTGACTATATCATCTCATCATAATGCATATACCATTTATTTTATATTAGATCTTCATATTATAATATATCAATGCAAAGTGGTGTGGAATATAGATTCTCTGAGAGGAGTGAAATTTCTTAGTTGCAAACATTTAATTTCTATTTTGGAAATATTATGACTTTGGGAATATTTCACATTTTTTCATTCAATAAAATTGGTACCCAAGGTGGTGGAAAGGTGAATACTTTTGTCACTTACTCCCTTATTCTTCTCTCTCTATATTTAAAACTTCAAAGTAATTCTAAGAACCATATATATCCAGATATCAAAGATGCTACTCTGTTTTCAAGCCTTCCTGATACATTCTTTATTTCAATTTATATTAATAATTATATATAATATTGAATGTATTTTATCAGTCTCATAAATATTTATTTTAAAAGCTCTTGATCATCAAATGTTTCCTTTCTAATTGTATACATTGATTGGTAGTTTAACATTTTATGTTTGAATGAATAGAGACTAGGCATCATGTGGATATGTAAAATCTAGAGAGATCATGAACGATTTACCTACCATGGGAGAGCTATTGACCTCTATCTAGTGGATGAAAGAGATAACAGTTTTACCCTGGTGAAGGAGCTAGAGGCATGTGCAAGTGTAATGTCATTGATACCACATAACAATCCAGAAAACTAGCAATCTAGATGGTCAGAGTGAGTAGGGGCTTACAGCTAAACACAATTACAGCCTGATGTATTAAAGAAACATAAATCATTTCTTATAAGATAAAGCATTCAGGATCATAAATGGCTCTAGTAGTTCTCCTTACTCCTTGATCCAATAATTTATGAAATTAAAACTGATAAACCATGCACACTGTCATTTTCCATTTGAGACCCTTGTGGAAATAGTTAAATTTTTAGAGAGATAGGAATTACGAAATTGGAGAAAAGTAATAATAAATATTTAAGCATTTGTGAATGACCAGAGAAGGCCAATGTAATTTAAAAGGTAAGCAAATATCGGAGAAGTTCAAAACTCAACAAAAACTGGTTTTAGGTAATTTTATATTACTTCTATTCTCCATTTTTGTTACTAGAGTAAAACTAGTCCTAACTGCTGTGCTTCATCCTACTCAAAGAAAAGTTCTAGGTAAGAAGATGGGCTGAATGTTTTCATGCAACCTGAATAAATTCATTTACTGGAATGTCAAAGTCAGATAGCAGTCCAAATTTTATTAAGGAAAGACATTGTTTTTGATATTATGAAGACACTAATAGCAAAGTACTCATGAGCACTAAGAAAAATAGAAATGTTTTTTAGGAAGGATCATGAGTGATTCATCAATCAATGGTCTGGCTGTGAAGTCATAAACATGACCAGTTCAAACACTAACTCAAGAACTTCCATGCCAGAATGTGTATTAGACTATCAGGGCATATTTGACCAGATAACAGATAGAATAATAAAGCTGAAAGGGAAGCAAGTATAAAGGATGAGGGATTTAGCAATTAATAAGTAGGTATATTTCTCACATATAAAATGTTAAACCTTTGATATCTGCAGTTAGTTGCATCAGAATGAAGTAATGCCGTCACCCCATGATCTTTTGGACTGCTGAAGTATTCAGGGTCTTGGTTCAACACAGACAGTTGGATCAGACCGTGTACTTTTTTTTCTCTCTCTCTTTCAATTTCTCAAAAAAACTGACGAACTAAAAATGTGTGAGTCAATTTAAGGTTTTCTAGATATCATAAGAACTAAGTACTAATGTACCAAAGATTGTTTGCCAAATACTTAATGTCTTTTGACTGTTTACATTGATTATTTTATTGTCTTCACTGCACAATCTGTGCAGATCACTAATTATGTTGCAGTACATCCTCTTCGGTCTTGTTCAGCTTCTTCTCTCACTATTCATTTGAACTCTGAAGTGCCCTTGATATTAAGAGTTTGGTTACCGTACTTTAATTTAGCTTTGGGGCTGTACAATTTTTTAAACTTTAATTTTTCTCACAATTTTTTGAGAATCACAAAAGTATGACTCTTCTTATGCTTCTAGGGTCAGAGACTGACGAAAACAAATATTAGAAATCCTAAGAATACCAAAGGAGATGAGATGCATATTTGTTTTCCCAAATAATTTCTTTAGATGATGACCCTGTGGGTCAGTGTTAATTAAGTGGCAAATTTAACAGCACTAATTGTGTTCAGTAATGTTATAGATTTCTTTCTGCATCACTGTGATAAGTAGAAAGCATATAAAGATAAATCATTGTTATCCATACACACAATTGACAAGGGCTTGAAATATTCTATTAAGGCAGGCAATTTATGTCTCAAAGAAATATACATGCAGCATTTCTTTCAGTCTAATTACTCTCCAGTAAAAATAAATGCTAACTAGTGATTTTAACTCAAGCTGCAACTGATCTGACTCACTGATATCCAATATAAAGAAGATATCTGAGCTGGAAACCATCATTCTTAGCAAACTATCACAAGAACAGAAAACCAAACACCGCATGTTCTCACTCATAGGTGGGAACTGAACAATGAGATCACTTGGACTCAGGAAGGGGAACATCACACACAGGGGCCTATGATGGGGAGGGGGGAGGGGGGAGGGATTGCACTGGGAGTTATACCTGATGTAAATGATGAGTTGATGGGTGCAGCACACCAACATGGCACAAGTATACATATGTAACAAACCTGCACGTTATGCACATGTACCCTACAACTTAAAGTATAATAATAATAAATAAATTTTTTTTTAAAAAAAGAAGATATCTGGAAAACATCTCATAAAAGAAGAAAAATTAGATATTGCCCCTTGATCAGAGGACGAGTTTAAATGTTGTGTTCTACTAGGAGGTGCAAAACCTTTAGACCAATTATGTTAACTATTATATTTGCAGTTTTCACCAATGTCTATATTATTTGTATGTCATTTCATAGACATTATAAACTGCTAGTTTACTGTTTCTGGATATGTCAGTCACTTTGATTTTTTACCTTCATGTGTACTCATGTTCATCTCATTACCTTAAATATCTATCATATTATGTTACCTGTCAAAATTCTCCCCATCCTCTAAAAACAATTTCAGATGCTACCTCTTCTCTTAGGGTTTCCCCTTTAGCTAGTAAGGATTCATAAATACGTTGGTACTTCTCTCACTGAAAGGTGAGGTCTATGTGCCCTCCCCTTTAATTTCTCTGGGCTCTGTGACTACTTTGACTAACATAAAATGATAGAAGTGATGCTATGACAGGTCCCAGATCTGCACCTGAAGAAATCAGCAACTTCCACCCCAAGACTTGGATTGTTGGCCCTGGGGTAAGTCCACTGCCAGGAAAGAAGTTTCACTATCTAGAACTATCATGGTATAAAGAAACCCAAGCTTCCAGCATTGAGGGGCTGTGCGGAGAGAGAGAGAGAGATGCTTGGCCAGTCCTTGTTATTCTGGCCATCCCATTATAGGTAAAAGATACATGAGTGAAAAGGACATAGGACATTACAGTCTTGGCAGACAAAACAGAGAGGGAAAAAAATTTCAGCCAATAGCCAGAGTCAATACCCCAGACATATGTAACTCTTTGAGTTATCCCAGCCACAGCTAGCTGTTTCAGGAACCTGCAGCTATTTAATCCACCCTAGCTGAGGCTACAGTCATTGCTCTGTAATAATAAACATAATTGAATGTTAACAGTTTTATGCCACAAAACTTTGGGATAAGTTGTTATGCAGCAATTTTTAATGGAAACATCCCATTATTGGATATTGGGTATCCCAAATTGGATATAATCTACCTTGTTTTGAGAACTAATAGTAAGTTCTATATGTGTTAATTCACTAAATTTGTCAAATTCTGCCTGTTTGACATTTAAGAATTTGTCTTCAGATACCTAATTTGGTTTAAATTCCTTACTAGTAAACAGTTGTATTTGTCCAAGTACCTAGCTTGATATATCCTACACAAAGAAAATGCTCAGTAAATATCTATTGAAATAAATTTCCTAGTTGATAATTCTCAAAATACTTTGTCATACATTTTGTAGTTTCAATAGATATAAAACTACAATATTATAGAATCTATATATCCAACCAAATAATTTATATTATTAACTAGAAGCTGCGGCTAAAAGAAAGGATTAATCACAAGGTGTCCCTCTAAGATGCACTACAATGAAAAGAAAAGATTTAAATCCTAGCAGAGGAGTTGACCTTTAACTCGAAGTACTATGTCCAGTAAATATTACAGAATGAACAAAACTAAAATGGGAAGCTCAGACCTGAGTTTCAAGGCATGTGAAAGAAAAATATAAAAAGGGAGTCCAGCTATCAGCCTAAATGAACAACATGCAAAGACTGTTTCTTCAGGTCAGCCTGTGATCTGTCAATATGCAATCGATCAAAGTGCTGAAATAAAAGGCAAAATTGCTTGCTTCAGAGAGCATTGATTACAGTCTGTTGAAACTGATGACATTCAAAGTAGCACATTCAAAAGCAACTAAAATATGCCTCTAAGAAATTAGAAAAATACATTTGTTGAAAATTTAGCCTAGGCAGAAAGTTCATTTTTTGGATTATCAAGATCCCAGCAGCCAATTTGCTCACCCTTCAAATATAACATATTATCAATATCAGAAAAAAATCAAAACACTTGCTATTGTCTTGTCAAAACAAGTTATCTGCTACCTCCAAGCTACTTCTTCTTTATCATAAGACATTGTAGGGAAACAGCCCTCAGAAATAACACCACACATCTACAACCATCTGATCTTGACAAACCTGACAAAAACAAGCAATGGGGAAAGGAATCCCTATTTAATAAATGTTGGGAAATCTGGCTAGCCATTTGCAGAGAGCTGAAACTGGATCTCTTCCTTACACCTAATATAAAAATGAACTCAGGATGGATTACGACTTAAATGTAAGAACCAAAACCATAAAAATCCTAGAAGAAAACCTAGGCAATACCATTCAGAACATAGGCATGGACAAGGACTTCATGAATAAAGCACGAAAAGCAATGGCAACAGAAGCCAAAATTGACAAATGGGATCTAATTAAACTAAAGAATTTCTGCACAGCAAAAGAAGCTATCATCAGAGTGAACAGGCAACCTACAGAATGGGAGAAAATTTTTGCAATCTATCCATCTGATAAAGGGCTAATAACCCAAATCTACAAAACCTTAAACAAATTTACAGGAAAAAAAGTAAACAATTCCATCAAAAAGTGGCCAAAGGATATGAACAGACACTTCTCAAAAGAAAACATTTATGTGGCCAACAAACATATGAGAAAAAGCTCATCATCACGGTCATTAGAGAAATGCAAATTAAAACCATATTGAGATACCATCTCATCCTAGTTAGAATGGCGATCATTAAAAAGACAGGAAACAACAGATGCTGGAGAGGATGTGGAGAAATAGGAATGCTCTTACACTGTTGGTTGGAGTGTAAATTAGTGCAACCATTGTAGAAGACAGTGTGGTGAATCCTCAAGGATCTAGAACTAGAAATACCATTTGACCCAGCAATCCCATTACTGGGTATATACCCAAAGGATTATAAATCATTCTAATATAAAGACTCATGCACACATATGTTTATTGTGTCACTGTTTACAATAGCAACGACTTGGAACCAACCCAAATGCCCATCAATGATAGACTGGATAAAGAAAATGTGATACATATACACCATGGAATACTACGCAGCCATAAGGGAGAAGGAGTTCATGTCCTTTGCATGGACATGGATGAAGCTGGAAACCATCATTCTCAGCAAACTAACAAAGAACAGAAATCCAAACACCCCATTTTCTCACTCATAAGTGAGAGTCAAATGATGAGAACACATGGGCACAGGGAGGGGATCATCACACACCATGGCCTGTTGGTGGGTGGAGGGCAAGGGAAGGGATAGCATTAGGAGAAATACTTAATGTAGATGATGGATTGATGGGTGCAGCAAACCACCATGGCACATGTATACCTATGTAACAAACCTGCACGTTCTGCACATGTACCCCAGAACTTAAAGTATAATAAAAAAAAGTAAAGAAATATAGAGTAGAATACTGGTTACCATGGTCTGGGGAAGAGTGATGTACAGGAAAGGGGAGATGTTAATCAAAGTGTATACAGTTTGAGTTAAAAGGAGTATGTTTTGGAGACCTATTTTACTGCACTTTGAGTTGAGTTAATTTATTATATATTTGAAAATTGCTAAGAGTAGATTATATTTTCTCATAAAAAATGATGAGTAGGTAAGTTGGTGGACATGTTTATTAGTTTAACTTAATCATTTAATACTGTGCAAATCTAGCAAAACACATTTTATGTCATAAATATATAATAAAAATTGTGGTAGGCTATGCATGTGGACAGATTAGATAGATAGATAAATAAATAGACTGATATTTTAGAGGAGAATTTGAACCAGATTAATTAATATAAATAAAATCATAAAGAAGAAAATATGGTGTGTGTGCTAGGAAGAGAAAGGTTTTTCATTTATCTTAGTGTAAGTGGGTGAAGAGATATAGAAGAGAGGGCTGAACAGCTAGTTTGAGTTTTCATTTAGGAGAACTTTGGATGCTGAATTTAATTTGTTGGTAAAGTCAGGGCAGACGATGGGTATTTGAAGGTTAATGGAGAAAAATATAAGGCAACTCTCACAGGTTGCTTAATGGCAAAGAAAGAAGTTACACCTACAGGCTCCTTAGTAATCTAATTAATTTATTGGCATGCCCCCATTGTTTTTTATTTTGAATATTAGCATACATATTTGTATGTCCTAGCATATTTTTTCCCTAAAGTCTTTGCTTTTCAAAGCTAATATGATTTTCTAATATATTAATAAAAGGAGTCCAGAACCTCTTGTGGCAATTTTAGTGCTGGCCAGAATTTACATGTTCTATATAACGTGTACCAAGATATTTTCCTTTAAATTGCATTGATTGTCTTTTGAAATGAAATCTTTCCCTTAAGTGACATTTCTATGATAAAATTATATTGTATTTGATTTGAAAAGCAGCCTTTTTAAGGTAGACATCCTGTATATGATTTAAGTCTGACCTCCCAATGGAATCATGAAACAGTTAGAAAAATAATGAACTACATCTTATATAATCTTTATCGCTACTTTAAAAATAAGCAATATATTCAGATTTAGTAGAAACATCCCTGAGGAACAATTTGTTTTCACAAATTAGATTGGTTCCTCACATGTAAGATGATTAAGCATTAAGGAGGAGGATATTGGACATTGCATACCCTGTAGGAATAGTATTTTATTTTCAGAAATAAGTTCAGCTCACTGATTAATGGAAGAGATAGTTGATGATAAAACAGAAAAGAACAATGCTACTCTTCTTACCTCCTTTCATTTTTAATTGGTTATAAGCAGGTGAAAGTTAAAACTTGGCAATGATTGTTTTAGGAATTATTAAAATTACTCAGGTTAGTAGTATAGTTATATGGTCATCTTTAGTAAAACATCATTCAGAGTCATAGTCACAGCCATGAATATCACAGAATGGATATGTGACTTTGGGGTTTTTTTGTGGGATATTTTTTGAGATATTTAAGGCAGAAGTGCCACCTTTACTTCATTTATTTTCATCACCCCCCTTTTTTTTTCTCAGAAAGGATAAGGTTTTCATAGTACCAGAGACACTTATCTACTAAAACTTTGAACTAATTAAAATACATAGAATATTATTTTATTTAAGAGAGTTGAAATCATTGAATTGATTCATTTGAACAAGGCAATTTGCAATGGGTCTATTTTTAGCCTATTTTCTTTATAGTAGTTAACACAAATTAATAGAAATTACATAATGTTGGAGGAGAAAGTATCAAAGGACATGGGTAATTTCTACAAACCTCTGCAGAACAAGAAAAATTTAAAAATTTAAATATTTAATTGACAAAAAAAGTGTATATATTCAAGGTATAAAACATAATAATTTAATACACATATGCATTGTATAATGATTATTATAATCAAATTAATTACCACATCCACCACCACCTATCCCGTACATTAGATTCCCAGAACTTACTGATTTTACAAATGAAATTGCATATTATTTGACATAAATCTCTACAGGCGCTGGCAACCACTATTATATCCTTTGCTTTTATGAGTTCAACTCTTAGGGATTTCATATATAAGTAAGATTGTGCAGATTTGTCTTTCTGGGCCTGGCTTATTTTACTTAGCATAATGTCCTCCTAGTTAATCTGTATCATTGCAAATTGCAACAAGATACAATTTCTAATAAAATGTCTTTCGTCGTTAAGGCTAGATATGGTTTCAGGCAAACAGAAATGTCTACTAAAACCTTCTGCCCTTTTTTTATTGGATTATTAGATTTTTTATAGATTTGTTTGAGCTCCTTATATATTCTGGTTGTAAATCCCCTGTCAGATGGGTAATTTGCAAATATTTTACCCATTCTGTGGATTGTCTCTTCACTCTGTTGATTGTAGCTTTTGCTGTGCAGAAGCTTTCTAACTTGATGTGATGCAATCCGTTCATTTATGCTTTGGTCGTGTATACTTAGGGTATACGGCTTAAGAAATTTTTGCCCAGACCAATATTTGGAAGATTTTCACAGTGTTTTATTGTATTAGTTTTATATTGTGAGGTGTTAGATTTAAGTGTTTAAGCCATATTTTTATATTTTTGTACATGGTGAGAGATAGGGGTCTAGTTTAATTCTTCTGTATATGGATATCCAGTTTTCTGAGCACCAATTATTGAAGAGACTGTCTTTTCACCAGTGTATGTTCTTGGCACCATTATTGTAAATGTGTTCACATGAAGTGTGTATATGCGTTTCTGGGTTCTCTATTCTGTTCCATTGGTCTATGTGTCTGTTTTTATTCCAGTACTATGCTGTTTTGGTTACTCTGTATTATAATTTGAAGTCAGTTAATGTGATTCCTCCAGTTTTATCCTTTTTGTTTGGTATAATGTTGGCTATCCTGGGTCTTTTGTGGTTCTATATAAATTTTAGAATTTGTTTTTCTATTTCTGTAAAGAATATTATCGGTATTCTGGTAGGAATTGTATTAAATCTGTAGATAGTTGTGAGTAGTATGGACATTTTAACAATATTGATTCTTTCAATTCAGGAATATGAAATATTTCTTTATTTTTTAGCATCCTCTTCAATTTCTCTTATCAGTGATTTATAGTTTTTATTGTAGAGATATTTTATATATTTGATTAAGGTAATTTCTAAATATTAAACTTTACTTGTGGCTATTACTAATTTGATTACTTTTAACTTTTTTCCGATTGTTTACTATTGGCATATAGAAATGCTACAATTTTTTTTTGAGACAGAGTCTAGCTCTGCTGCCCAGGCTGGAGTGCAATGGCACGATCTTGGCTCACTGCAACCTCCACCTCCTGGATTCAAGCGATTCTCTGTCTCAGCCTCCCGAGTAGCTGGGATTACAGGCGCATGCCATCATGCCTGGCTAATTTTTTGTATTTTTAGTAGAGACAGAGTTTCATCATGTTAGCCAAGATTGTTTCAATCTCCTGACCTCGTGATCCAACCGCCTCCACCTCCCAAAGTGCTGGGATTACATGCATGAACCATCGGGCCTGGCCATGAATTTTTGTATGTTGATTTTATATCTGCAACTTTACTGAATTTGTGTATCAGTTTTAATAGTTTTCTGGTAGAGTCTTTAGGTTTTTACAAATGTAAGATTCTATCTTCTGCAAACAAGGATAATTTTACTTCTTCCATTTCAATTTTGATGCTAGCTCTTCCTTCCTTTCTCTTTCTTTCTTTCTTTTTCCTTTCTTTCTGCCTCTCTCTCCTCTTCCTTCTCTCCCCCCCTTCTTCCTTTCTTTCTTTCTTTCTTCCTCTCTTTCTTTCTTTCTTTCTTTCTTTCTTTCTTTCTTTCTTTCTTTCTTTCTTTCTTTCTTTCTTCTTTTTCTTTCTTTCTTTCTTTCTTCTTTTTCTTTCTTTCTTTCTTTTTTCTTTCTCTCTTTCTTTCTCTCTTTCTCTCTCTCCCTTCCTTCCTTCCTTCCTTCCTTCCTTCCTTCCTTCCTTTCTTTCTTTCTTTCTTTCTTTCTTTCTTTCTTTCTTTCTTTCTTTCTTTCTTTCTTTCTTCTTTTTCTTTCTTTCTTTCTTCTTTTTCTTTCTTTCTTTCTTTTTTCTTTCTCTCTTTCTTTCTCTCTTTCTCTCCCTTCCTTCCTTCCTTCCTTCCTTCCTTCCTTCCTTCCTTCCTTCCTTCCTTCCTTCCTTCCTTCCTTCCTTTCTTCCTTTCTTTCTTTCTTTCTTTCTTTCTTTCTTTCTTTCTTTCTTTCTTTCTTTCTTTCTTTCTTTCTTTCTTTCTTTCTTTCTTTCTCTCTCCCCTTCCTTTCCCCCCTCCCTCCCTTCTTCCTCTCTTTCTCTCTTTCTGTCTTTCTCTCTCTCTCTCTCTCTCTCTCTCTCTCCCCCACCCTTTCTTCTTTCTTTTCTTTTTCTCCACTCAGGTCTTTAAATACTGTGAAAGGTAATTGTGATGAAAGTGGGAATCCTTGTCTTGTTCAATATTTTAGAGGAAAGGCAGTTAGTTTCTGCCCATTCAGCATGATACCAGCTGTGGATCTGTTTTACACAGCTCTTATTATGCTTTGGTATATCTGTTCTAACCCAAGTTTTTCAGAGTTTTTATCATAAAGGATTCTTGAATTTTTTGAAATTCTTTTCCAGCATCAATTGAAATAATTATATATTTTTATCTTTCATTCTGTTGATATGATGTATCCCATTGTTTGATTTGTGTATGTTGAACCATCCTTGCAATCCTAGGAATAAATCCCATGTGGTCATGATGAATGATCTTTCTAATGTATTTTTGAATTTGGTTTGCTAGTATTTTACTGAAAACTTTTCTGTCAATATTCATCAGAACTATTGGCCTGTAGTTTTCTTTCTTTTTTTTTTTTTAAATGTGTCTTTGTGGGCTTTTGATATCGGGATAATGCCAGTCTCATAGAATGGATTTGAGAGTGTTCTGTCCTCCTCTATTTTTCAGAATAGTTTGAGGAAGATTGACATTATCTCTTCTTTAAACACGTAGTTGAATTCAGCACTGAAACCATTGGGTTCTTAATTTTGTATACTCAGAGACTTTTTAGTATAGCTTCAATATAGTTACTTGCCATTGATTTGTTCAGGTTTTAGATTTCTTCCTTTGTCAATCTTGGTAGGTTGTGTGTGTCTAGGAATTTGTCCATTTCTTCTAGATTTTCCAATTTATTGGCATATAGTTGCTCATAGTAGCCACTAATAATCCTTTCCATTTCTGCACAATCATTGTAATATCTTCTTTTTCATTTCCGATTTTATTTATTCATACCTTTTCTATTTTTTCTTAGTTTGGCACAAGTTTTGTCAATTTTGCTGTGAGATTTTGTCAATTTCACTCTTAGCAGTACTAAGAGTGAAGATTATAGCTATAAGTTCCTACATCAAAATGGAAAAATTTCAAGTAAACAATTTAATGATGTATATTAAAGAACTAGAAAATCAAGTATAAACCAAACCCACACTTAGCAGAAGAAAAGAAATAATAAAGATTAGAGAAAAAGTAAATAAAGTTGACATTGAATAATCAATGTCTTTTAAATAAAATTAGGCAGGCAGCTACAAGTCTACCTAATAGTATTCACAAATAGAATACGTATTTCCATTCTATACTTAAAAATATCTGAGAGACCTTTCCTAATATATTCCTAATATATGAATGCACTGTCTACAGAATTTCCTTAATCTATCAGTCTATAATAACAATCCTGTAAAACGGAGAATAAGGTTAGAAATGATTAAAAAATGAAGTTATTTGAATCTCCTTGGATTATTAGGCAAGCTTCAAGAAAAGCAGCTATAAACAAAAGAAAGCAAGTTTAGTCAAAACTGGATTGACAAGACCATACATTATCAGCATTCAAGGCCTTCTTAAATGACAGAGTGGTAAAGGTATTACTGGAATTAACAAAATATACCCCATTACTGGACTTCTCAGGTTAGGATTTCTTTCCTAATTTCACTAAGAATGCCTTTGGTGATTAACTTTTTTTCCCTGGTTGCCCTCCATAAACCGAAAGAGTTAAGTAAAACAACACAATTGGGACAGTTCCTCAATATCTAATGAATAAAATTCTCCATAATAAGCCTGCTTATTTTCACCATCTAGATTCTCCGATATCATAGAAAAGCAGAGAAAACATGCATTTTGATGAAGTTTAATAAAAATCCATGTTGTGAAAAAGGATCCATGTGCTTTTCAGTGTTTATTTTCTGTTTGTCATCACTTGTTAATAATCTCTTCTCTGGTAACAGAACAATGATTTGGCAATCACCTAGGGTATTCTGTAAAGATGTCATGGTTAACTCAGATAAATATTAGATTATCCACATATCTGGCAGCAGAGGTTATTGTTCAATACTAATGCTTCTAACAGTAATAAATATTGTCTGTGGGTGCATGTTGGCCAGCAGATAACTTGGGTAAAATATAGTCCATATAGGTAAGGCTAGTGAGAAAGCAATTGCTTTCCCAGCCACTTTTTCAAAGTCTCCTTTTCTTCTGCCTTTAACCCACTTTATTAAGAGACGTTTCTTTTTTTTTTTTTTTTTTTTCATTTCAAATACCATTGGCTGTGGAAGTAGAATTAAGTGTCATTCCTTTGACTCTAGATTCAAAATATGTATACTTTTTTGAAAATATTGTCTTCTCTCCAAATACCTGTATTTATCATTAGATTTCACTTTTCTTGATAAAACTTGTGTCTCTCTAAGATGTAATTTGCAGCTCCTTATACGCATTGCTATTTTGCTAAATATTGATCACTTTTCTTTGCGTTACACCATGCCTTCCTACGTCTTTTCTAATTTCTCATGTATACATCGTTTGCTATTTTAAAAAAAGTAATGATTAGCTTTTGTTTTAATTTCTGTCTTGACAGATATTTGACTCATTAGCTTCATTTATTTGTTCACCATTGCATAAAATTACAATAGAATAAGTGAATTGTTAAATAGAAGTTTATGGCATTGCTAAAAAAAGGATATTGGCGACATAGAGGAGGCAGCACCTAGTTTCCTGGTCATCTGAAAAGGTTTCTAAGAGGAAGTAACATCTGTTTTCAGACTACAGAGATGAATAGGATTTTACAATTATTTTTTTTTAAAAAAAAAGCAAGAAGGACATGGTAGGCAGAAGAAATGCTGTATGTAGAGGCATGTAGGCATAGTAAGCATAAAGCAGGATGGCATATATGGAGAAATCTTAGTAACTCAGTGTGGCTAGTGTAAAGTGGGACAGGGAAGGTGGCTGGAAATCAGTGTAAATGAATGTACAGAATCTAGATCATGGAAAGCCTTATATCTCAGTGGGTGATGCCAAGCACTGAATGAATTTTGAGAAGAGAGTGACCTGATTAAGTTTGTATGTTAAACATCATTCTGTGGATATTTTAAAGCTATATTGGCAGGAATGAAAACTGGAGGCAAAAAAATTATTAAAATAATTCAAGTGAGAGGCAATAAGGGCTTGACCTAAGGCAATTGGCAGTGGAAATGGAGAGAATGGGATAGGTACAAAAGAAATTCAAAACCTGATGATTAATTAATTCAAAACCTGCAAGGAAATATTTGAGAAGAAAGAATAAAAGATTACTTCCTGGCTTCTGGCTTAGGTGACAGGGTGTATAATGATGACATTCACCAGGATGGGGAGTATGTGGAGCGGGGACAGAGTGGGAAGAGATTTTTAAAAATAAGTTTTAGAGATATTTGTTATGAGAGGGATTTGGGACAAGCAGTAGGGAGATGTTTAATATGAAATTAAGGCCAGGAGAAAAAAACTGGGAGCTTTTGGCAGATGTGAGAGTCAGCCTAAACATGGTAGTTGAAGCTGAAGGTGTATTTGAGATTGCTCACACTGAGTACATGGGAAAATGTATACAGAGAGAAAGAAAAAATAGTGCCCTGGAGAATTTTTCATAGTATTTAGTAGAGTTATCATTCATCCTGTGTTTTTTTTAAAATCATTTTAGTGGATCTAATTCTGTACCTCTCCATTGTGATAGCAAAATTTTGTTTGAAATTTGAAAAGAAATAACTAAGATTAAGTTTTAAATAATTAAGATTTAAATAACTAAGTTTTAAATCTCACATTTAGAAACTACTGATCTTCAGTTAGCAATGCTGAAATTATTTCAGTGTTAGTGACTGGGTGTACATTTTTTCTTCAGCTTTATAGGATAACCCTTACTTTATATTTAAATTAAAATGGCTCAGATACTCATTTCAAAAATGATTTAAAAAATATCAGCATCCCTCAACATCTAATGATTCACATGAAATTTGTTTCTTTTAATCTCTTCTTGTCCTCTCTTTTTGCTTCTGAATTTTCATTATATTCCTGTTTTACCTCTTATTTTTTTCTTTTCTTTCAGGTGTGTGCACTTAAACATAAAGTATTTTTCTCCCTTGTTTTTCCAAAGTCCTTCACATATATTGGTGGTATTTGTTACAAATTTACTCAAGTCTCTGGGGCATGATGGATGGGAGCTTTTGTCACAAAACTGCTCACCAGAAAAGTAAAATTAAGTAAGTAGTGGAGATCTTTGTTCTTAAAAATTATTTGGTTGTATTATGCACAGGAAATACTTTTGTCTCTTTTTTTTTTTTTTTTTTCCTCAATACATCTGTCCTCTTTCCATAGTTTTTGGCTGATTTCCTAACTATGCGTATTGGTTAAGACAACAAGTTCTAGAACTCAGTTGCTTTAGTGTGAAGTCTGATCTTTGCTATATACTTGTGATGTGATTTGGGGAAAATTATCCAGTCTCTCTGTGTCTTGCTTATCTAATCAGGAAAATAAAGATATTACTTTCCTCATAGGATTGTATTGAAGAATAAATGAGCGATGTATATAAAAGTGTTAGGACAATGCCTAGCAAATTCTCAATATAATGTTAGCTCTTATTATTTTTGTTTTTATCACTACCTTGCCCTTTCCTCTGATATCTAGCATTATCTTCCTACAAAACTCTCTCCCCCTCTAAAATTCAAAATTGCTTCAAGTTTTTATGAAAAACAACTCAGCTCTGTTTGTTTAAAAAGTTCCTTAGAGAAACAGTAACTGTGCCAAAATATGTATTAGACATAAATATAATTCAAAAAGATATTTAGAATGGTGTTAGCATTCCTCCCAGTAGGGAACCTTATAAGTCTTTTAGAATTTATATGCAGTTATATGTTTACAGATAATATACCTAAAGTTTATTTGGTACAACAAAAGTCAGTTTTCATCTAGTAACAAAGAATTATTTCTTAAATAAAAGAATGGGAAAACTAGGGGAAAATATTCTCTTTACATTAAATAAGTTCAGTATTGAAAAACACAGTTCTTACCATTTTTTTTTTTTTATTTTTTACCTGAGGCAACTCACATATTTTCTACCGCAAGGGAGACTATCTCAGTTCTATCATTTACTGAGGTTTTCTGAAGTCTTCACATTATATGAAAAATACATTTTACTCCAAATGTTACACAAACTACACCCCCGAAAGTTTTTTGTTATTAAAAGAAATTTTCAGAGAGAAGAGGTAGAGCAAGGTAAGGATAACACTGCGTTACATAACATATCTTCTTATCATAACCCATTAGAGTTTAGATCTATTTATTTCCTCTTAGCAAATTGAAGATAGCATTATTCAACAGTAAACTGGTCTTTTTAATCTGATTTTTTAGTGAATTAGTAATTAAAAATTCTGTTAAACAGCTATTAAGAGATAAAATTATATAGAGAAAAGTGTCTCATTTTGTAGTCAAACAGACCTGAATTTGCAGTCAAACTATTCCACTTATTAGTTATATTTTCTTGGGCAAGATATTTGAATATACTGGGATTTAGTTTTTTCATTTGAGAAATGAGGATAAAAATGTTGCATACTATAAAAGTTGTTATAAAGATTACCATAATGAATATAAAGTACCTAGCATAATTTCTGGCTCATACCATAGGCTCAAAAAAGTGCTAGCTTTGAGTGTTATAAGGAATAATTATTTATTTGAAAACACTTATCTAGTAGCTTTTGTAAGCAAGCTACCAATTTTGGCACTCAATATATTGTGATGAACAAATTACACGTGGTCCCTACTTTCATAGAAAGTAATTATCATTATTATTGTTACTATTGTTTACTCCCATTTTTGGATTATCAATTTCCACAGACTAGGAGTACAAAAATAAGCACAACAATAATATTTATGATGAATGTAGATTGTTCTTTTACATCATTTCAGTATTTGGAATATCTTAGGACCGTTGTTTCAACTATCAATTCTTCTATTTGATGATTATGGAGATTCAAACGATGTAGGAGTTTTTAATGATTCTGTATCAATTTTAGGGCACATCCTGTTCTCTTGACTGAATGCATTCCTCCCAATTTCATATGTTGAAATTCCTACTCCCAAGGTGATGGGGGAAAGGAAATGAGGCCTTCCAGAGAAGATTAAGTAATGAGAGTAGAGCACTCATAATGAAGCTAGTGCCTCTAAAATCGAGACCCGAGATAAACTTTTGCTCCTTTTGTTATGTGGTGACACGGAAAGAGGTGTCTATGAATGAGATGAGTATTCACCAGACAATCTGCAAGAATTTACCTGAGACTTCTTAGCCTCAAGAACTGTGAAAAATAAATTTGTGTTAAATTTAAGTTATCCAGTACATAGTGTTTTTCATAGCAGCTCAAATGGACTAAGACATTGTGGAAGCATATTTTTAAATGGCCTATTGCTAATGTGTTTTTAAATATAGAATAAAACATTTTCAGGATATTTTAGCTTTCTGACATTTTGAATTCTAGATAAATTGAGATAGAGTAATATTTTGAAAATTATTGTGTAAATATATAGGAATTAACTATTATTACTTTCCAAAGTAATAGCAATAACATTAATTTTAAAAATAATTTTGTTTGAAAAAAATGATTTATATTTCTCAAAACTTATACCTGAGGGAAATTTAAATACCTAAGCAATTAATATATGTTTAAGGACTTCTGAGAAACAGAAAATTTTTAAGTTTAAGGTATCAAGTGATATTATACTTACTAACTTAAGTAAAGAATGCTAATGATAACTAATGATAGCTAAGACTTTTTGAGGTACTATTATTTCCAACTATTGTAGTAAGTGCTTATATTAATTTAGGTGTTTCATTTAAAGTTCACAGCAACCTGTAAAATAGTATATTAATTGTCCCATTTTATATATGTTTTCTGAACATGTTCTATGCCTACAATGCACTGTTCTGGGTACTTGTGCAAAAAGATGTCTGTCAATTACATGAAAAAATATAATGTATATAAGAAGTTCCAGATAAGTGGTAAAGAGGTAGCAATCACATACCTGATGGTAGGATTACTAGATACCACATAGTGGGATAAGAATGTGATCTGAGCCTAAAAGGATATATTTGACTTCACAAGATAAAGAAAATGAGGGCAGGCTTTTAAGAGAGAAAAATATCATGAACACACTTGTTAAGGTAAGAATTACAAGGTTTTAGTTCAACTGACATAGAGTGCTTTTTGGAATATGTGAGCTTATGATGGAAATAAAAGCCTGGACCAGAGCTTAGAAGACCCTGGATACAAGACAAAGAAGTTTGAGTCTGGCCTATAGGATATATTTCCTTTTTATTTAAGAAAGGGTACAGCATAATAAAAACAAAGTTTTAAATAAAAAAAAATTCTAGAGATAAGCAGATTTCTGGATTCAAAAATCCAAGTTAATTGGCGACTGTAATAGTTAATATTGAAGACATTTAGGCTCAAACTAAGGAGTTGAACATGAGAATGGATAAGAAAATAAGAAAATAAAGATAAACCTTATAAAATCTAGGGAGAGATTCTTAGCTAAGTAAAAGTAAAGAGAAAATCTGAAATGGTTCAAATATTTGATGTCTTGTTGAGTGAATAAAAACATTAACTGAGATAAGAAATTAAGGTAATGTAATGGAATGTGGGACAAAAAAGAAGAAAGGTTCCCTTGTTACTGCCTGTCTTTTGAATATATACAATTTTAAATGAGGTGAGATATTTCATTGTAGTTTTAATTTTCATTTCTCTGATGATCAATGATGTTGAGCAAATTTTCATATTCCTGTTTGCCATTTGTATGTTTTCTTTTGAGAAATGTCTTTTCAAATATTTTGCCCATTTCTTGATCCGACTGTTACAGATTTTTTCCTATATGGTTGTTGAGCCCCTTGTATATTTTGGTTATTAATCCCTTGTCAGATGAGTAATTTGAAAATATTTTCTTGCATTCTGTAGGTTATCGCTTCACAATATTTTATTTTGTGTTGTGCAGAGGCTTTTTACCTTGATGTTACCCCATGTGGCTGGATAGGCCTCACTATCATGGCAGAAGGTGAAAGGCACGTCTTACATGGTGGCAGGCAAGGGAGAATGAGAGCCAAATGAAAGGGTAAGCCCTTTATGAAACAATCAGATCTTGTGAGATTTATTTACTACCAGGCAAACAGTATGAGGGAAACCACCCCTATGATTCAATTATCTCCTACTGGTCCCTCCCACCATATGTGGGAATTATGGGAGCCACAATTCAAGATGAGATTTTGGTGGGGACACAGTCAAACCATATCATTCTGCCCTTGGCTCCTCCCAAATCTCATGTTCTCACATTTCAAAAACATGCCTTCCCAACAGTTCCCAAATGTCTTAATTCATTTCTGTCTTAACTCAAAAGTCAACAGTACAAGGTCTCATCTGAGACAAGGCAAGTCTCTTCTGCATATGAGTCTGTAAAATCTGCCTATGAGCCTGTAAAATCAAAAACAAGTTAGTTACTTCCTAGACACAATGAAGTACAGGCATGATGAAAATGCATCCATTCCAAATGAGAAAAATTGGCCAAAATGAAGGGGCTCCAGACCCCATACAAGTCCAAAGTTCAGCAGAACAGTCAAATATTAAAGCTCCAAAATTATCTTCTTTGATTGCATGTCTCACATCCAGATCATGCTAATGCAAGAAGTGGGTTCCCATGGTCTTGGGCAGCTCCACCTCTGTGGCTTTGCTGGCTACAACTCTTCTCCTGGCTGTTTTCATGGGCTGGCATTGAGTGTCTGTGGCTATTCCAGGTCCATGGTACAAGCTGTCAGTGGATCTACCATTCTGGGGTAGTGGCCCTCCTCTCACGGCTCCACTAGGCACTGCCCCAGTGGAGACTCTGTGTGGGAGCTCCAACCTTATATTTTTCTTCCATATTGCACTAGCAGAGGTCCTCCATGAGGGCTCCATCCCTGCAGCAAATGTTTGCCTGGACATCCAGGCATTTCCATAACTCCTCTGAAATCTAGGCAGAAGTTCCCAAACTTCGATTCTGGACTTCTGTACACTCGCAGGCTCAACACTATGTGACAGCTGCCAAGGCTTGGGGCTTGCACCCTCTAAAGCCATGGCCCAAGCTGTACCTTGTTCCCTTTTAGCCACAGCTGGCATGGCTGGGATGCAGGGCACCAAGTCCCAAGGCTGCACAAAGGAAGGGGTCCCTGGGCCTGGCCCATGAAACCATTTTTTTTTTTTTCCTAGGCCTCCAGGCCTGTAATGAGGAGGGCTGCTGTGAAGACTTCTGACATGCCCTAAAAACATTTTCCCCCTTGTCTTTGTGATTAACATTTGGCTCCTTGTTACTTATACAAATTTCTGCAGCAGGCTTGAATTTCTCCCAAGAATATAGGTTTTTCTTTTTTATTGCATCATCAGGTTGTAATTTTCCAAACTTTTATGCTCTGCTTCCCTTTTAAAACTGAATGCTTTTAACAGCACCCAAATCAAATCTTGCCAATTAGAAATTTATTCTACCAGATACCCTAAATCATCTCCCTCGAGTTCAAAGTTCCATAAATATCTAGGGCAGGGCCAAAATGCTGCCAGTCTCTTTACTGTAATATAGCAAGAGTCACCTTTATTCCAGGTCCCAACAAGTTCCTCATCTCCATCTAAGATCACCTCGGCCTGTATTTCATTGTCCATATCATCATCAGCATTTTTGTCAAAGCCATTCAACAGGTATCGAGGAAGTTCCAAACTTTCTTACATTTTTCTGTCTTCTGAGCCCTTCAAACTCTTCCAACCTCTGCCTGTTACCCAGTTTCAAAGTCACTTCCACATTTTTGAGTATCTTTACAGCAGTGCCCCACTCCTGGTGCCAATTTACTGTATTATTCTGTTCTCATGTTGCTGATAAAGACATAACCAAAACGGGGTAATTTCAAAAGAAAAAGAGATTTAATAGACTCAAAGTTCCACGTGGCTGGGGAAGCCTCACAATCATGGTGGAAGGCAAAAGTCATGTCTTTCATGGTGGCAGGCAAGGGAGAATGACAGCCAAGTGAAAGGGGAAACCCCTTATAAAACCATCACATCTGGTGAGACTTATTCACTACCAGGAGAACAGTATGATGAAAACCACCCCTGTGATTCAATTCTCTCCTGCCAGGTCCCTTCCACAACACGTGGGAATTATGGGAGCTACAATTCAAGATGAGATTTAGGTGGGGCACAGCCAAACCATTTCATGGTGTATGGCTCAAGAAATTTTTGCCTAGACCAATATTCTGAAGATTATTCACAATGTTTTCTTGTATTAATTTCATAGTTTGAGGCATTAGATTTAAGTCTTTAATCCGTATTTTTAAATTTCCATATATGGTGAGAGATGAGAGTCTAGTTTAATTCTTCTGTATACGGATATCCAGTTTTCCCAGCGCCATTTATTGAAGAGACTGTCTTTTCACCAGTCTATGTTCTTGGCTGTATTATTGTAAATCAGTTCACAGTAGGTGTGTGGATGTGTTTCTGGGTTTTCTATTCTGTTCTATTGGTCTACACATCTGTTTTTATTCCTGTACCATGCTGCTTTGGTTGGTATAGCTCTGTGGTGTAATTTGAAGTCAGTTAATGTGTTTCCAGTTTTGTTCTTTTTGCTTGGTATATTGTTGGCTATTCTGGGTCTTTTGTGGTTCCATATAAATTTTAGGATTTGTTTTTCTATTTCTGTGAATAATGTTATTGGTATTCTGATACGGATTACATTAAATCTGTAGATAGCTGTGGTATGGACATTTTAAGAATATCGATTATTTCAATACATGAGCATGGAATATTTCTCTATTTTTGGGGGTCCTCTTCAATTTCTGTTATCAGTGTTTTCTACTTTGTATGTTAGAGACCTTTTATATATTTGATTAAGGTAATTTCTAGATATTTAATGTTATTTTTGGTTATTATAAATTTGGTTACTTACTTTTAAAATTTCTTTTTTTGATTGCTCACTGTTGGTATATAGAAATGCTATGAATTTTTGTATGTTGATTTTGCATCTGCAACTTTACTGAATTTGTGTATCAGTTCTAACAATTTTTTGGTAGAGTCTTTAGGTTTGTCCAAATATAACATCATATTGTCTGCAAACAAGGATAATTTTACTTCTTCCATTCCAATTTGGATGCCCTTTTTATCTTTCTGTTTTGTAAGTACTAGCTAGAATAATGACAAAAGAGAAAGATAAAAATAATAGGTGTGAAAGTGGGCATCCTTGTCATGTTCTAAATCTTAGAGAAAGGCTTTCAGTATTTTCTCATTCAGTATAATACTGTGGTATAACAGCTGTGGGTCTGTTGTATATGGCTTTTATTTTGTTGAGATATGTTTCTCGTATTTCCATTTTAATGAGGATTTTTATCATGAAGGCACATTAAATTGTATTAAATGCATTTTCAGCATTAATTGAAATAATTATATTGTTTTCATCCTTTATTATGTTAATATGATGTACCACACTAATTGATTAGCATATGTAGAACTAACCTTGTATCCCAGGAATAAATCCAATTTGGTCACAACAACACATCTTTCTAATGTGTTGTTCAATTTGCTTTGCTTGTATTTTGTTAGGGATTTTTGTCAATATTCATCATAGGTATTGGCCTGTAGTTTTCTTTTGCTAATGTTTCTTTGTCTGGTTTTGGTAACAGGGTAATACTTGCTTCACAGAATAAGTTTGGAAGTTCACCCCTGCCCCACTCTAAAAGTTTAAGGAAAATTAATATTAGCTCTTTAAATATTTGGCAGAATCCAGTAGTGAAGTCATTGGGACCCAGGCTTTCCTTTAATGGGAAAATTTTTATTATGGCTTTGAACTGGTTACTTCTTATTGGTCTGTTCAGATTTTGGTTTTTTTCCTTGTTCAATCTTGGTAGGTTGTATGTATCTAGTAACTTGTCCATTTCTTCTATGTTTTCAAATTTATCAACATGTAGTTATTCAAAGTAGCCACTAATGATACTTTCATTTTTTTGCAGTATCAGTTGTAATGTCTCCCTTTTTTTATTTTGGATTTTTTTTTTATACGCATTACCTCTCTTATTTTCTTTGTTTTGTTCAAGGTTTGTTCATTTTGTTTAACTTTGCAAGAAACCAACCTTTTGTTCCATTGATATTTTGTATTATTTTCTTCATTTCAATGTTGCTTCTATCTGCTCTGATCTTTATTACTTATTTCTTCAACTGATTTTTGGTTTGGTTTGTTGTGGCTTTTCTAGTTCTTTGAGGTGCATTGTTAGGTTGTTTATGTGAAGTTTTCCATCTTTTTTGATTTACGCATTTATGGTTATAAAATTCTCTCTTAATAATGTTTTTGCTCTATCCTATAGGTTTTTGTGTGATGTGTGTCCATTATTATTTGTTTCAAAGAATTCTTCAATTTCTTTCTTAATTTCTTTATTGACCCACCGGTCATTCAAGAACATATAGTTTAATTTGCATGTATTTGTTTAGGTTTCAAAATTATTCTTGTAGGACAGGTCTGGTGTGTCTAAAAGCTCTCAGCTTTGTTTGTCTGTGAATGTCTTTATTTCTCCTACATATTTGAAGGATATTTTTGCCAGATATATTACTCTATGTTAAAAGATTTCTTTTTCAGCACACTGACTATGTCATGCCACTCTCTCCTGTCCTGTAAGATTTCTACTCAAAAGTCTTCTGCCAGATGTATCGAAGCTCCCTTGTGTATTGTTTGTTTATTTTCTCTTACAACTTTTAGGATACTTTCTTGATCTTTGATCTTTGGAAGTTTTATTTTTAAATGCCTTGAGGTAGTCGTCTTTGTGTTAAATCTGCTTGGTCTTCTATAACCTTCTTGTACTTAGACTTGATATTTTTCTCTAAGTTTGCAAAGTTTTCTGTTATTCTCACTTTAAATAAACTCTCTTCCCCTATCTCTTTCTCTACCTCCTCTTTAGGGCCAGTAACTCCTAGATTTGCCTTTTTGAGGCTATTTTTTAGATCCTGTATGCATTTTTTATTGTATTTTTTTCCTCCTCTGACTATATATTTTCAAATACCCTGTCTTCAAGCTGACTAATTCTTTCTTCTGCTTGATCCATTATGCTACTAAAAGACTCACGCATTCTTTAGTATGCCCACTAAATTTTTTAGCTTCAGAATTCCTGCCTTAATTTTAGAATTATTTAAATCTCTTTGCTAAAGGTATGTGATGTAATTCAGAATATCTTTTCTGTGTTATCTTAAGAAGTTTTTGGTATCTTCAATTCAGGCATTTTGAATTTTCTGTCTCAAAGTTCATATATCTGTCTTTCTCTAGGATTGATTTCTGGAGTCTTATTTAGTTCATTTGGTGAGGTCATGTTTTCCTGAATTGTCTTGATACTTCTAGATGTTCATCTGTATCTGGGCATTGAATAGTTAGATATTTATTGTAGTCATCACTGTCTGATATAGTTTTTCCCCATTCTTCCTGAGAAGGCTTTTCAGACATTTGAAAAGACTTGGGTGTTGTGGTCTAAGTTGTACCTACTTTAGGGGGCAGCCAAAGCCCAGTAATGTTATGGCTCTTGCAAACTTATAGAGGTACTGCCTGATGATCTAGGACAAGTTCCCTGTGGCCACCACCTCTCTGACTGCAATGGGTCAGATTTGAAGCCAGCACAGTACTGGATCTCACAAAAGCCTTGCTATAACTACTCCCTGGCTACTGTCTGTGTTCACTTAAGGCCCTGGGGCTCTACAATAAGCAGGTGGCAAAGCCAACCTGGCCTGTATGTTTCCCTTCTGGGTCCAAGTTCCTTCAGGCCCCAGGTGGGTCCAGAGGTTTTATCCTGGAGTTAGAAACTAGTCAAAGATCTTTTGTATCTCCAATTTCCCCATTTTTATTATTATGTTTTTTTTCTAAAATACAGTTATTGGTCGTAGGTTATGGGTTTTTTGTTTGTTTTGCTGAAGCTATTACAGTAATTTAATATGGCAGCGTTTTCAAAATAAAGCATGTATGCATATCGAAAAACTAATGACTAACCACAATATCCATTGTGTGGAAGATAGCATTTTGAGAATATCTATATAAACATTTGAAATAAAACTTTCTGAAGAAGAAACATGATGTTTCAACAATTTTCTCTGGATCGGCTTCTACAAAATATCCCATGAGCAATAGTTGAATCCTTCCACTTAACACTGTTCTTCTACTTACAACTTTCATGCTTGTTAAAACATAAATGCCTCCATGAAGACTCATGGTAATAATAGATTTATTAGATCACCAGCTGAAAAGTGTTCAAAAGTAAACAGAACTTGAAGGCATAGAGTACATTTAAAAGGTACTACATCATTTACAAAAAGAAAGAAGGAAGACTGTATAGATGATAAATATAAACTTATCTGTAACAAGTTTTTCAACTCTCCCTCCTCTTTTGTTTTACTTCTTTCTTTCTTTCCTAATTACTTTCTTTTTTTTCCAAGATATTTAACTTGCACTCTGCTAGGGTGATTGGAGTTCAATAGTGAATATAATTTTTGCCCTCATGAAACTTAATATCTGGTGAGGGGTGGGGGCCTAATATTAATCAAATAGCTAATCACTCATACTTAACACAGTTAAAAACTAGATAAGTTTCTCAAAGATGTGATGAATTATGTTATCAAAGTCTATAATGGTGGCTTATCAGGGCTAGATTTAACTGAAAGCAAGAGATAATCATAAGAACAGTTAATTAAACAAGATAAATACTCTCTGTCACATAAAAATCTAAAGGAAGACCACCTAGAACTGATATGGTAGCTTTGCTCCAGGATATTCTTAGAGATTCAGATTCCTGTCAGCTTACTGCTCTGTCCTCCTCAGATACGATAATGCTCTCATCCTTATGTTCAAATATGTTATCCGACCTATCATTTCTCCAAGAAGCAAATAGAAAAAGAGAGAAAGAATAAATAATTAAATGATACGTTTTCAGTCACTTGAGTTGAGAACTCTGTTTTAGTTCTGTCGCTTGAGCTAACAGGTGAGATAAGAATAGAATTTTAAAAGGATAAGAGTCAAGGAAAGAACATTTCAATCAAGACAGACGAATGGGCACAAAGGCTCTGTGATAGGACGAAGCATGGTGAGTAGAAATGTCTTTGCTTCTGTTTACTGCATCTGAGAAAACAGTGGTGTTATACCCAACACTGTTAATAACTATATTTATTAAAATGACTCAGGACAAGGAAAAAAAATACCTTAACAGTTTCTTCCATTTCTGGAAAAAGTTTGCTTAATTTTTTGAAGAGTGTTAATTGAACCACTTGCTTTTTAAAATATATATATAAGATCTCAAAATTTCCATGAGATTTTGTTGCAACATAATTTTTTGTCACATCTTATACTGAAAAGTATTTTAAAACACAACACTGTTGTGCATAACTTTAAAATAAAGGATTTTACCCCTTAGAATATGGGTCAAGGCATTTTTATAAATGTAAAGGACACTTTGCAGTAATTTGAAAACTCTTAGTAGTAAGATGAGGTGTTATTAAATGTCATTCACTTTTTAAAATAGTATTTTTTAATGTGTATGTGTACATAGCAGGTGTATGTATTTATGGGGTACATGAGGTACTTTGATACAGACATGCAATGAGTAATAATAATGTCATGGAAAATGGGGTATCCGTCTCCACAAGCATTTATCCTTTGTGTTATTAATACATACTCTTACTTATTTTAAAATGTACAATTGAATTATTTTGACTATAGTCACAATGCTGTGATATCAAACACTGTGTCTTATTCATTCTTTCTAAGTATTTTTGCTACCCATTAACCATCCTTACCTTGCTCCTTCCCAAACTACTCTCTCAGGCTTTGGTAGCAGTCCTTCCACTATCTATTTCCATGAGTTCAATTGTTTTGATTTATAAATCTCACACAAACAAGAAAGAATATGTGATGTTGGTCTTTCTGTGTCTGGCTTATTTCACTTAACATAATAATCTTCAGCTCCACCCATGCTGTTAAAAATGACAGAATCTCATTCATTTTTATGGCTGAATAAAAGTATCACATTTTCTTCATCCACTCATCTTTATACACACACACACACACACACACACACACACACATACACACACACACACACATATATACCTATATATAAAGTTCTGGCATACATGTGCAGAATGTGTAGGTTTGTTACACAGGTATACATGTGCCATGGTGGTTTGTTGCACCCATCAACCCTTCATCTACTTTAGGTATTTCTCCTAATGCTATCCCTCCCCTAACCCTCAACCCCTGACAGGCCCCAGTGTATGATGTTCCCCTCCCTGTGTCCACATGTTCTCATTGTTCAACTTCCACTTATGAGTGAGAAGATGTGGTGTTTGGTTTTCTGTTCTTGTGTTAGTTTACTGAGAATGATGGTTTCCAGCTTCATCCATGTCCCTACAAAGGACATGAGCTCATCCCTTTTATGGCTGCATAGTATTCCATTGCATATATGTGCCACATTTTCTTAATCCAGTCTATTATTGATGGGCATTTGGGTTGGTTCCAAGTCTTTGCTATTGTGAATAGTGCTACAATAAACATATGTGCATGTGTCTTTATAGTTGAATGATTTATAATCCTTTCAGTATATACCCAGTAATGGGATTGCTGGGTCAAGTGGTATTTCTTGTTCTAGATCCTTGAGGAATCACCACATTGCCTTCCACAATGGTTAAACTAATTTACACTCCCACCAACAGTGTAAAAACATTCCTATTTCTCCACATTATCTCCAGCATCTCCTGGAAGAGACCAAAATAGACCAATAACAAGTTCTGAAATTGAGGCAATAATTAATAGCCCTCCAACCAAAAAGAAGCCCAGGACCAGATGCATTCACAGCCGAATTCTACCAGAGGTACAAAGAGGAGCTGGTACCATCTTTTCTGAAAGTATTCCAAACAATAGAAAAATAGAGACTCCTCCCTAACTCATCTTATGAGGCCAGCACCATGCTGACACCAAAACCTGGCAGAGACACAACAAAAAGAAAGAAAATTTCAGGCCAGTATCTCTGATGAACAGTGATACAAAAAATCCCCAATAAAATACTGGCAAACCGAATTCAGCAGCACATCAAAAAGCTTATCCACCACGATCAAGTCAGCTTCATCCCTGGGATGCAAGACTGGTTCAATATATGCAAATCAATAAGTGTAATCCATCACATAAACAGAACAAATGATGAAAACCACATAATTATCTCAATAGATGGAGAAAAGGCCTTTGACAAAATTCAACAGCCCTTCATGCTAAAAACTCTCAATAAACTAGGTATTGATGGAACATATCTCAAAATAATAAGAACTATTTATGACAAACCCACAGTCAATATCATACTGAATGGGCAAAAACTGGAAACATTCCCTTTGAAAACCGGTACAAGACAAGGATGCCCTCTCTCACCACTCCTATTCAACATAGTATTGGAAGTTCTGGCCAGGGCAATGAGGCAAGAGAAAGAAATAAAGTGTATTCAAAGAGAAAGAGAGAAAGTCAAATGGTCTCTGTTTGCAGATGACATAGTTGTATACTTAGAAAACCCCATTGTCTCAGCCCAAAATCTCATTAAACTGATAAGCAACTTCTGCAAAATCTCAGTATACAAAATCAATGTGCAAAAATCACAAGCATTCCTATAAGACAATAATAGATAAACAGAGAGCCAAATCATGACTGAACTCCCATTCATAATTGCTACAAAGAGAATAAAATACCTAAGAATACAACTTAGAAGGGATGTGAAGGACCTCTTCAAGGAGAACTACAAACCACTGCTCAAGGAAATAAGAGAGGATACAAATAAAGGGAAAAACATTCCATGCTCATGGTTAGAAAGAATCAATATTGTAAAAATGGCCATACTGCCCAAAGTAATGTATAGATTCAATGCTAACCCCATCAAGCTATCATTGACTTTCTTCACAGAACTGGAAAAAACTACTTTAAATTTCATTTGGAACCAAAAAAGAGGCCGCATAGCCAAGACAATCCTAAGTAAAAAGAACAATGCTGGAGGCATCACGCTACCTAACTTCAAACTATATTACAAGGCTATAGTAACCAAAACAGCATGGGACTGGTACCAAAACAGATACATAAACAAATGGAACAGAACAGAGGCTTCCAAAATAATGCCACACATCTACAGCCATCTAATCTTTGAGAAACCTCAGAAACACAAGCAATGGGGAAAGGATTCCCTATTTAATAAATGATGTTGGGAAAATTGGCTAGCCACATGCAGAAAACTGAAACTGGAACCCTTCCTTACACATTATTCAAAAATTAACTCAAGATGAATTAAAGACTTACATGTAAGATCTAAAACCATAAAAACCCTAGAAGAAAACCTAGGCAATACCATCAGGACATAGGTATGTGCAAATACTTCATGATTAAAACACCAAAAGCAATGGCAACAAAAGCCAAAATAGATGAATGGGATCCAATTAAACTAAAGAGCTTCTGCACAGCAAAATAAACTATCATCAGAGTGAACAGGCAACCTACAGAATAGGAGAAATTTTTTTTCAGAATGAGAGAATATCTATCCATCTGACAAAGGGCTAATATCCAAAATCTACAAGGAACTTAAACACATTTACAGGAAAAAAACAAACAACTCCATCAAATAGTGGGCGAAGGATAACAACAGACGCTTCTCAAAAGAAGACATTTATGCAGTCAATCTACATATGAAAAAAAAAGCTTATCATCACTTGTCATTAGAGAAATGCAAATCAAAACCATAATGAGATACCATCTCACACCAGCTAGAATGGCGATCATTCATCTTATGATAGACACTTAGGTTGCTTTCCAATTTTGCCTATTGGAACAGTATCACAACAATCATAGCAGGGAAGATATCCTTTCACTATACTGATTTCTCTTCTTTTGTGTATAAACACAGCAGTGGGATTGCTGAATCATATGACAGCTCTATTTTTACTTGTTTGAGTAACCTCTGAACTATTCTCCGTAGTGGTTATGCTAATTTACATTCCCACCAATGGTGTAGAAAGATTTTCTTTTCTCCACATCCTCAGCAATATTTCTTATACCATTTTTTAAATGTTTTGCCACTGATTTTGTTACATAACATGTGGTCTATTCTTGAGAAAGATTCATGTGATGAAAAGAAGAAGGTGTGTTTTGCAGCCTTTGAGTAAAATATTCTGTAAATATCTATTAGGTCCATTTCATCTATAGTGAAGATTAAGTCGTCTTATCTTTCTTTGTTGAATTTCCATCTGGATGAACTGATGCTGAGTGTTGGGTGTTGAAGTCTTCAGCTATTATTGTATTGAGGTTTATCTCTCTCTTTAGCTTCAGTAATATTTGCTTTATATATCTGGGTGCTCCAGTGATGGGTGCATATATATTTACAATTATTATATCCTCTTGCTGAATTGATTCCTTTATTAGTATTTAGTAGCCTTCTTTGTCACTTACAGTTTTGAAATCTATTTTTTCTGATATAAGTATATACTCTTGCTCATTTCTCATTTCCATTGGCATGGAATATCTTTTTCCATCCCTTTATTTTCATTAGATGTGTATCTTCATAGATGAAGAGTTTTTCTTGTAGGCAACAGATCATTGAGTCTTTTTTTTTTTTTTCATTTATTTGGCCTCTCTAAGTATTTTCATTGGAGAGTTTATTCCATTTACATTCATAGTTATCATTGATAAGCAGTGACTTACTCCTGCTATTTTGCTGTTTGTTTTCTGGTTGTTTTTTGATATTCTTTTCCTTCTTGTCTTTCTTTTTGTGAAGGTGATTTTCTCAGGTGGTATGATTTAATTCCTTGCTTTTTATTTTTTCTGTATTTTTCATGTTTTTTGATTAGAGAGTACTGTATGACTTCCAAATTCTATCTTATAATCCATTATCTTAAACTGATGACAAGTTAACACTGATTACATAAACAAACACAAAAAGAAAACTAATAAAAAGTCTATACTTTAACTTAAGCCTCTTAATTTTTAACTTTTCAATGTTTCTTTGTCTCATTATACAGTCTTTGTCCTGAAAAGTTGTAGTTATTATTTTTGATTGGATTATCGTTTTATCTTTCTTCCTAAGATAATAGTAGTTTTCAAAGAACAATTACAGTTTTATAATGTTCTGTGTTTTTGTGTGTGTGTGCTTACTGTTACCAGTGACTTTGCTTGTTTTGAGACTGGGTCTCACTCTACCATCCAGTCTGGGGTGCAGTAATGCAGTCACAGATCACTGTGGCCTCAACTTTCCGGGCTCAAATGATTTTCCCACCTCAGCCTCCTGAGTAGCTGGGACTACTGGCATGTGCCACTACACTGGCTAATTTTTGTGTTTTTATGTAGAGACAGGATTTCACCATGTTGCCCAGGCTAGTCTCAAATTCCTGGGCTCAAGCAATCCACCCACTTCAAGCTCCCAAAGGGCTGGGATAATAGGTGTGGGTCACCATGCCTGGCCACCACTGAGTTTTGTATCTTCAGATGATTTCCTCTTGTTCATCAGCATCGTTTTCTTTCAGATTGAGAAACTATCTTTAGCATTTATTGTAGGACAAATCTGGTGTTGATAAAATCCCTCAGCTTTTGTTTGTCTGTGTAGTTCTGGATTTCTCCTTCATACTTGAAGGATATTTTTACTGCATAAAGAATGCTAGGGTAAGTCTTTTTATCCCCCTTCTGGTACTTTAAATATGTCATGCCACTCTCTCCTGGCCTATAAGGTTTTCACTGAAAAATTTGCTGCCACATGTATTGGAGATTCATTATGTTATTTGTTTCATTTCTTTTGATGCTTTTAGCATCATTTCTTTGTCCTTGAACTTTACCAGTTTGATTATTAGCTGTCTGAAGATAGTCCTCTTTGGGTTAATTCGGCTTAGTGTTCTATAACCTTTTTGTACTTCAATGTTGATATCTTTCTCTAGGTTTGAAAGGTTCTCTAGTAATATTTCTTGGAATAACCCTTCTACCCCATATTTCATCTACTTTTTCTTTTAGGCCAATCACTCTTAGATTTACCCTTTTGAGGCTATTTTCTCAATCTTGTAGGTGTGCTTTATTTATTTGTTTTAATTATTTTTCTTGTCTCCTGAGTATATATTTTTAAACAGCCTGCCTTCAAGATCACTAATTCTTTCCTCTGCGTGACTAATCCAGCTATTGGGACTCTGAGGCATTTTTCAGTATGTAAATTGCATTTTCCAATTATAGAATGTGTGCCTTATTTTAATTATTTTAATCTCATTGTTAAATATATTTGATACAATTATGAAATTCTTCTGTTATCTTACATTTCATTACATTTTCTCAAAACAGATATTTTGAATTTTCCATTTGAAAATTGAACATGTATCTGTTTCTCTAGGATTAGTCTTTGGTGCCTTATTTTGTTCATTTGCTGAGATCAAGTTTTCCTGGGTAATCTTGGTGCTTTTAGATGGTTGTCAGAGTCTGGGCATTGAAGAGGTAGGTATTTATTGTAGCCTTAAGAGTCAGGGCTTGTTTGCGCCTGTCTTTCTGGAGAAATCTTTCCAGGTATTTGAAGGGACTTGGGCCCCAAGTCTAATATCACTGTGGTTTTTGCAGATTTGTAGAGGTACTGTCTTCATTGTCTTGGATAACACCTGGAAGAATTCTCTAGATTACAATGCAGAGACTCTTGTTTGTTTGTTTGCTTGTTTGTTTTTCTTCTTACCTTCCCCCAAACAAGTGGAGTTTATTTATCTGTGCTGAGCTTCCTGGAACTTGGGGTGTGGTGATGCAAGCACCTCTGTGGCCCCCACCATTGGAACAGCACTGGGTCAGACCTGAGGCCAATGATGTCAGCCAGGTTTATGACTGTTCAGGGCAATGAGTTCCCCCAAACCCCGGGTGGGTCCAGAGATGCTGTTTGGGAGCCAGAAATTGGAGTCGAAAAACTTAGAAGTATGCCTGATGTTCTATTATTCTGTGACTATGCTGGAACTGAAACCACAATACAAAGTTCTTCCTGCTCTTCCCTCCCCTTTTCACAAACAGAGGACATTCTCTCTGTGGCCACCACCACCACTGGCCCATAGTGGGATTCTTCCAAGTCACTGCCAGTGTTCCTTTAAAACCCAAGGGCTCTTCATTTAGTTTGTGGTGAATGCTGCCAGGCCTGGGACTCACCCTTCAGATCAGTGGGCTCCCCTCTGGCCCAGGGCAGGTCCAGAAATGCTGCCCAAGAGCCTAGGCCTGCACTCAGGGATCCCAAGAGTCTGCTTGTCACTCCGGCCATTGTGGCTGAGCTGGGACCTAAGGTGCAAAACAGAGTTGCCTTTACTTTTCCCTATGCCTTTCTCAAAGAGAAGGAGTCTTTCACCATATCCAACACAGCTGGGGATGTGCTGAGTCACACCTGTAGTCAACACATCTCAGAGCCCAAGGTCCACAGCATATTACCTTGATATTACTGCTGGTTATTCAGAGCCCAAGGGCTCTTTAGTCATCAGGTAATGAATCCTGCCAGGACTATGCCCTTCCTTTCATGGCAGTGGGTTTCCTTTTGGCCCAGCATTTGTCTGAAAATATTATCTGGACTATAGGGCCTCATGACTCTGGTGCCCTGTTCTACTGAAGCTGAGCTGCTATCCAAGTTGCAAGATGAAGTCCTCTTTAGTCTTTGCTCTTTTCTCTTTAAGCAGAAGAAATAAGTCATTTTTGTTGCTGTGAGCTGCACAGCCTGGGGCTGGGGGAGAGGTGGCAAAGCCCTCCTTAGTCGTGTCAGCTGGTCTCTCCCTAGGTCACACGCCACTCTAGTCCTCTGGCTCTGAGCCCAGACCAGCCCAGAAAGTTGCTTAGGAATTGCAGCCCTTGTGTCCTAGACTGTCTCTCAAGTTTACCTAGGACCCCAGAGTACTTTGGCCTGTAGTGATAAGGCTTGTCAACAAACTCAAGTTTTGACCACTGGCATAGGTGATACCCTTCAGGCTAGGTCAGGTCCAAATGCTCCCTCTATGTTCAGTTGCTGACTGAGCCCAGCACAGCTTTTCTCTATGCTATCATAGGGCAGCACTGATGTAAATGTAAAGTCCCCCAGTCACTGCACTCTCTCTCTTCAAAGTGCACAGACTCTCTGTGCTGGATGGTCTCTGCCAGGGATGGAGGAGGGGTAGTGTCAGTGATTCAAGACTTTCTTTCCTACCCTCTTCATTGCCTTTTTTTCTGTGATATGAAGTTACAACCAGGTACTGTGATTGCTCACATGAATTTTGGTTCTTGTGACAGTGCTTTTCTGTGTGCAGATAGTTTTTAAAATGTGTTGTTCCTGCATGGGGGAAGAATGATGAAAGCTTCTATTCCAACATTATGCTCTATCCTCCTTCATTTACTTCTCGATATTGCTTTTTTTTATTAGTGGCAAGCCTAACACAGTGTTGAGAATAACTGTTGTGCTTATTTGCTTTGTTAAGAATTATTTGATTACTAGGTAGCCCTTAATGCTAAAAGAAGATTAATGATCCCAACAAGAAAAGGAGATTTCTACTATTGTCTCTCAAGTTTGGACCATTTAGAATAGGCTTCATCTTCACCAATGCACTTCCTATAATGCCAACTCTTTAAACTATATGTTAGTATATATCAGGTTACTACAGTTATTTTTCTAAATTTTGAAACAGTTTCTTGGTTAACTGTATTACTCTATTAGAAACAATAGTAAATAGTTAAAATGGAAAGCCAGGTAATGTATCAAAATATATTGGAACATTTTCAGAATTATTGTGAAGCTTTCTTTTTTCCAGAAAATTTCTTTCTTGGAAAAATTATATTTTGGTTTGAAAAAAGCAATCAAAGCAGGCAAATAAGATGATCAAAACATTAGTCATAAAAGTAAGTAGTGCAAGAATTTTTAAATGTCTGTGGCTTTCCCAGAGTTGTTATTTGTGATGAACATTAGATCATATATGAAATTTTTCATCAAATTTTTTAAAGTCTAGGGAAGATCAAATAAGTTTATTTACTGTACAAGGCATCGATTTACTTTTGTCTTAGTTCACCTTTAAATTTATAGGGTTAATTTTTACAAGATTTTTCCAATTAGTTACCTGTTAAAGACATAAACAGCCCCGTTTTTCTCTATTAGATCCCTGACAAGGAATGGAAGAGTAGTGAGCAATGAGAATTGATGTAAATGGTCACAGAGTTTCTGGTGTTAAGGATAGCTAGAGAAAAATAAATTAGGAATTCAAAGAGGTTTACCACGTAACAAACGTTATGGCTGCCAAATTTTCCAAAATTTTAGTTCTCATTTTCCATAAGAAATCAGATAGCACTACACAGATTTAAGGAAATTTAGTTACAATATTAACTATTTATATGGGGCCTTCGATCAGCGGTTTTCAAACATACTTTTGGTAATAGAACTCTGCTAAAATAAACAAATGAGAGATGAGGCTTTGGCTGAAGTGGAGGGAGGCATCTGTAGTCCAAGCACTAGTTCTTTTCCTTTTCTTCAGGCTTCTGAGACACCTCTGATGACTTTAGAGATGCTTCTACAATCTGATTCCTCCAGAGTACTGATGCTAAATAGGGAAATCACATCAAATGATCTGATACAAATTGCTGGAGGGATAGTGTATGATATCAGCCTAAAAATGTGAGAGAATTCTGGTGATTTTGATTTTTTGTGTTTAGATTTTTCCTGACTTAATTTACTTTTACTGAATTATAGAAACTTAGTATTAGGAAATTAAAAAGAAATAATCCTTTTCCCAAACTTCTTATTGCATTGTAATGAAAATAGAAATGGGGTGGATAAGTGAGATAAGCTCAGTCATTTGGAGTCTCTCTGAAATTTGGATCATGAGACAAGTGAAACAAGAATGGAAGAAAATGTTGGAGTTCATTAAATTTAGCAACTGTGTCCTGACAATTGAATAGTTTATCACCCTGTCCCCAACACATAAGTACAAAAGTAATTGCAATTTTTGCAATGTTGAAATTTGCCGCTTGATATTGGAATACAATCTTAAATAAATGTGGTTATGTTATACACCATTTTAATGCACATTACTCGCTTTATTATTTTTGCTAATGACATTACTTGCTGTTTATTTTATTTTAGACTATGGAAATGATGTTAGACAAAAAACAAATTTGAGCGATTTTGTTATTCAATTTCTTATTCAAGTTCAAAATGGGTGGTAAGGCAGCGGAGACAAATCGCAACATCAACAACGCATTTGACCCGGGAACTGCTAAGGAACATACAGTGGAGTAGTGGTCCAGGAAGTTTTGCAAAGAAGATGGGAACCTTGGAGATGAGGAGCATAGTGGCTGGCCATTGGAAGTTGACAACGGCCAACTGAGAGCAATAATCGAAGTTGATCCTCTTACAACTACATGAAAAATTGCTGAAAAACTCAATGTCAACCATTCTACTATCATTCAACATTTGAAGCAAATTAGAAAGGTGAAAAGTCTCGATAAGTGGGTGCCTCATGAGCTGAGTGAAATTTAAATGATTTAATGATTTAATTTAATTTAATGATTAAAATGATTTTTTAAAAAATCATTGTTTTGAAGTGTCATCTTCTTTTATTCTAGGCAACAACAATGAATCATTTCTCTACCAGATTGTGATGTGCGACAAAAAGTGGATTTTAAGACAACCGATGATGACCAGCTCAGTGGTTGGACCGAGAAGAAGCTCCAAAGCAGTTTCCAAAGCCAAACTTGCACCAAAAAAATGGTCATGGTCACTGTTTGGTGGCCTGCTGCCAATCTGATCTACTACAGCTTTCTGAATCCCGGCAAGACCATTACATCTGAGAATTACGCTCAGCAAATTGATGAGATGCACCGAAAACTGCAATGGTTGCAGCTGGCATTGGTCAACAGAAAAGGGTTGAATTTTTCTCCATGACAATTGCCAACCACACATCACACAACCAATGCTTCAAAGGTTGAATGAATTGTGCTAGGAAGTTTTGTTTCATCCACCATATTCATCTGACCTCTTGCCAACCAATGACCACTTCTTCAAGCATCTCAACAACTTTTTGCAAGGAAAACGCCTTCACAACCAGCAGGATGCAGACAATGCTTCCGAAGAGTTTGTCTAATCCCAACGTGCATATTTTTATGCTACAGAAATAAACAAACTTATTCCTCCTTGGCAAAAATCTGTTGACTGTAACTCTTGTCTTAGCTTTTGCTAAGGTTTGAATATTTGTCCTCTCCAAAACTCACCTAATCTTCAATGTGGTGGCAATGAAAGATGGGGCCTTTAAGAGGTGATTGGATCATGATGGCTCTGCCCTCATGAATGGGTTAATCCATTTATGGATTAATGGATTAGTGGGTTAATGGTTTAATGGGTTATCATGGGAGGAGAACTGGTGGGTTTATATGAAAAGAAAGACCTCAGCACCAGAGCACGCTCTGCTCCTCCACCACGTGATACACTGCATGGCTTCAAGACATCACAAGACTGTCTCCACCGGCAAAAAGGTTCTCACTAGATGTGGCCCCTCAGCCTTGAATTTAGCCTTCATAACAGTAAGAAATAAATTCCTTTCATTATAAATACCCAGTTTCAGGTGTTTTGTTATAAGTACAGAAAATTAACTAAGACACTTATAAACTTATTCCTCCAGGTTTCCTATGCACCTTATGAGCTATCCAATATTAAACAAAATACCCCTGATGCATATTCATCCTCAATAGCCATGAATATGAAAATTTGATATTCAAGGGCGAAGATTTGCACGCCAGCATTCTCAGAGATTGTGGAGAGTCTATAAACATAATACTTGAGATATCTATATTTAAGGTTTTCTTTTAAATTATTCCAATCAAATTATATTCTGAGCACTAGCAAAACTTGGAGTTAGTAGTCCTATGCCTCTTTGTTCACTAACAAGTCCTTGGTTTTGTTCATCGAAGATGTGGGTAGGAGAGTCTTTATTTTGATATCATGCCATTCAGTCAGATATGGTTTGGATCTGTGTCTCCATTCTAATGTCAAATTGTAATCCCCAATGTTGGAGGTGGAGCCTGGTGATTTGATCATGGGAGTGGTTTCTCATGAATGGTTTAACACCATTTCCCTTGGTACTGTTGTCAAGATAGTGAGTTCTTGTGAGATCTAGTTGTTTAAAAGTGTGTAGAACCTCCCTGCTCACTCTCTTCCTCCTGCACTGGCTATGTGAAATGTTCACTCCCCCTTTGCCTTCCACCTTGATTGTAAGTTACCTGAGGCTTCCCTAGAAGCTGAGGAGATGCCAGCATCATGGTTTCTATACAGCTTGCAGAACTGTGAGCCAATTAAATCTCTTTTCATTATAAATTATACAGTATCAAGTATTTTTTATAACACTGTGAGAACAGACCAATACAATCACACATTGAAGTTATGTAGACCACACTCTCAAAGACCATTGAAATACACATCTTCATTCATTTTAGATCCTATCTACTAATGATCTAGTGTTACAGTTTGGGTAAAGATGTCAGACACTATATTTGTTTCTCTTAGAACCTCCCAGGTGCTGACTTTTCACGTTATTCAGAATTATCTTCCTCAGGCTCATGCCAACATGAATATACCACAGATCTGTAAGAACCCAATGGAATGCCTCAACCACTCTGTCAATAGAATAGTTTATCACCATTCTCCCTAATGTATCTCATGGGCTGTTTGAATGTAGCACGATGGGAACCCATACACAGAAGTCTATTTTATAACAGAACAGGAGATAAATAGCCCACAGTGATAAAATGTAACCAAAGGCTGTATTTATGCCAAGCTGAGAAAGACAACTAGTAGATAAACCTATAATTTCACCTATGTCTGTTTAATGTAGTTATATGCTGTTAAATTAAACAACTCTAGCTTTCTTAATACCGCTTATCACATGAATTATAAGTAAGCCACATGTATTTTGCAGTATAGACCTCATTCTCTGTTACATGAAATTAAGGAAAGTTGTTTCTTTGACTCAAAGTCTGTAAAACTTCTCTGTAGGTGGCTCTTTTTCACAATCAATTTGGATAGTGGATTTGAAATAGTTGTATGTTATAAAGACAGAAAAACAAACATTTTGGAATGTTTGTATAAATTGAAATTATTTGCTAAATTCAACTTCTATAATTTACTTGTTTAATAATAAAATAAAATAAAATAAATAAAATAAAATAAAATAAATAAAATAAAGGCTATTTCCCTTGGGAAGTTGAAAATCCTGGGGTTTGCATGAGCATTTTATGGCAGGAAAAGTGGGTATGAAAATATTAGACTCATAATTAATCCTAATTAAAATTCAATAATTGCCTCATTTGTTCAAATAAGTGGATAGAACTACAGAAATTCAGAAATCGGAGAGATGAAAGACAATATACACACACACACCCCCCTCACACACACAGAAGAGGAATGGTATGGAGGAAACATGATAATTCACGTGTATCATTGTCTCTAACAAAAGTGTAGCTAATTAGACAAGAAGAAACTGTGACTCAAGATAAAGGAAGCTGATTAGGTCATGAAGTTTTTGGTTTTTTTATGGGCTATATCTATTCCTGTTTTGTTGCATGTAAATGAAAGACTGCCTCCCTCTCATTCATCAGAAGAGGGTCTCTGTACGTGAAGAAACACATTTGTCAATTATTTTTAAAATCATAAATTGCATAATTATATAATAGCAATTGCTCATGCAAGTTATGCCATAACATAATAAGTAAATTACACAAATCACAATTTTCACCTTTCATTAGAGAGATATAATTTTTCTGTTAAAAATAAGGGTCAATCCTTAAGGTTTCGAAGATTAAATTGGGTCTGAACTGAACTCCCATAAATAATTAAAGTTACTATACTACATGAATTTTATTATCTTTTGATTGAATCCATTTTTTGACCTGGGGTTTCTATTTATTTTCTCAATTTAAAAACAAATTTAGATTTAATTAGATTTGTACAGAAATGTACTCTCATATTTACCTACACTGCAATACTGGGAATTGCATGAACATTTCGTGCAGCTATTCCTCTCAGAAACAGGCAGTATATGCTAGCTTCTTGCTAAATATGCCAGACCTTTTCTTTTACCATTTAGGGTTAGTTGTAACCAATAGTAAGTTGTTATCACTAATACGTTTTTTATTTTAAAAGTCGTATCATATATCATTTAGTAACTGGGAGAAATAAAATATGCAAATATTACTTGAGTCTTTTATGACACTATTCTTTTCCTTTAGGTGTATGAAATAATCTGAATTCTAGAATCAATTATTGGAAATGGATAAGAAAATAAGTAGAAAACTAAGTCATCAGTATTAGTGAGCAACTCTGTCTAGTTAGAGAAACACAACAAGCATGAATAGATATTGCCAGTAATGAGAATGAATTCTGAGATAGAGCTGCTACACATACCTTCAGTTCAGCTGTGCATAGTTGCTGAGTTCAGAGCCATGCCCTCTTTCTACAGATAGTCTGAAAAATATTCTTATTCAAGGCGGCATAGATTCATATTAAAGGGCTTCACTCTTAGGTGCTGAACGGTGAAGTGCTTTGAAGTGAAATAATAATCTTTTATAATCCAAAGAAAACTTGACGCAATCAGAAAATCCAGATCTATTCCATAACTTCTGGTACCTCCACGCTTTCCTTGTCTATTTTTCACTGAATTATCCTTTGTACTTACAACACTTGCAGGTTCATACATAATATAGTCACCCCCCACATTACATTATTTCGGGTAACAAGGGACCACATATATAAACGGTGGTCCAATAAGATTATAATACTGTATATTTACTGTAGCTTTTCTATGTTTAGATATATAAATATTTACCATCGTGTTACAATCACCTACAATACTCAATACTGGAACATGCTGCACAGGTTTGTAGCTTAGGAGCAAAAGGTTATACCTTATAGCCTGTATGTGTAGTAGGCAATATCATATAGGCTTGTGTAAGTATGCTCTATGGTGTTCACACAATGACAAAATTGCCTAAAGGGACAATTATCAGAACATATCCTGACATTAAGCAATGCATGACTGTACTTCAAAAATATGTGTTGAATTGCTTTTATAATTTCTGTTCCTTTCATTTTTCTTTTCAACTTTTCTCTTTGTACTCTTTAAGTTACATATTCTCTTAAAATACAATATTCTCCTTTACTCTTGTCCAGTTTCTACTGTAAATTTTTTTCAATATTTTTAAAAGCTAGGCATAGTTTATATTTAGTGTGCTGGCTAAAAGTGTAGACTCTGGAGATGAAATACTTGGATTTGAATCCCAGCTACACCACCACTGGTTGTGTGACTTTGGACAAGTTACTTAATCTTTGTCTACAGTTGTTTTTTCATTTTCAAAATGGAAACAATATTAACACTTGTCTAATAAAGCTAACGCGAGGACTAAATTAGTTAATATATGTATAACACTGCAAATGGTGCCTGGACACAGTAAACACTATTTAAGTGATACTAATAACAATAGTAGTTACTTATTATTATTTCTATGGTGATGTCTTAATTTGTTAGTCTTCACTGACTTTTTATAGTAACATATCTTTTAATCTCTTAAAAATTGAACCTCATATTATTAGGATTTCAACAAAAAGAGGTCTTTTTTTCATTGGTCTTAAATTTATTTCAGGTGTTTTTTTGATAGACATGTAGACATTTCATTTAATCGCTCTAGATAATAATACATTCTATTTAGGTAACCAAATTGATTTCTAAAACACTTTGGACGCAAAGTCCACAAGATTTTTGTCCCTCCAAAGGAGTTTTACTTCTATTCCCAAGGTCAGTCTTCCACAACATGGGGAAACATCACCATAGTCTCTCCCCTTACTTCCTTTTATTCCAAAGATTCTGCCTGTGATGTAAGCTAGGAGTTTGATGTCTATATTAAGGGTTCTTCAGAGAGACAGAACCAATAGGATAGATAGATGATAGATAGATAGATAGATAGATAGATAGATAGATAGATAGATAGATAGATAGATGAGAGAAGATTTATTAGGAGAATTGACTCATGGAATTATGGAGGCTGAGAAGTCCTACAATAGGCTGTTTGCAAACTGGAGACCCTGTGATGCTAATAGCGTGACTCTGTTCAAATGTGAAAACCTCAGAACCAGAAAAGCTGATGGTGTATTTCTCAGTCCAAGACCAAAGGCCTGGGAAACTGGGTGGCCCGTAGTTTACCTTCTGGAGTAGAAAGGCCAGAGAGCCTGGAGTTCCGATGTCCAAGGGCAGGAGAAGAAGACTCCCAGCTATGGCAGTCTCATCTGGAAACTCACAAACTCAGCCAGGAGTAATGTTTTACCACTTCTCTAGGTATTCCTTAATACAATCATGTTGACACAGTTCTGCAGACTGCACAAGAAGCATAGTGCTGTTGTCTGCCTCTGGTAGGGGTCTTAAAGAGCTTATAATCATGGCAGAAGGCAAAGGGAGAGCAAGCATGTCACATGGCAAGAAAGGCAAAAAACATTTCTTATACAAAATACCTATTATTCTCTCATCTGAAGTTGCTTGGCAAACTTTGACATAATCAATTTCTTATATGAATAGTTATATATTTTTAAAGTCATTGCAGATATGGCCATAGAACTTTGGTCAATTGACGCCAAAGCATGTCACAAAACAAATTATTGTGCTATGTATTAGAGAATCAAAGATGTGATCTGAGCAGGTTTTATTAGCCAGAGGTGCCAGTTAGTATCAAATTAAGGTGCTTTTACAAACTGTACACTCCTGGGCCCATTCTTCAGACATTCTCATGTGGATATTTATTGTATAAGCCTTTGCCATATTTGCTCTGATGCCATCTCCATTTGAAGTATATATGTTTTAATTTAAATAATTTTTAATTGTTATGAGCACATATTAGATGTATATATTTATGGGCTACATGAGATATTTTGATGCAGACATGCAATGCATAATAATTGCATCAGAGTAAGTGGAGCATTTATCATCTCAAGCATTCATCATTTATTTGTGTTACAAACATTCCAATTGTACTCTTATAGTTACTTTAAAATGTGCAATAAAGTATTGTTGACTACAGTTACCGTGTTATATTATCAACTGCTGGATCTTATTGATTAGATCTAAATATATTTTCATACCTATTAACCAACCCCACTTTCCTCCCACTTCTCAGCCTCTGGTAACCATTATTCCACTATCTCCAAGAGTTCAGTTGTTTCCATTTTTATCTCCCACAAATGAATGAGAGCATGAAAGGTTTGTCTTTCTATGCCTCACTTATTTCATTTAACATAATGTCTGCCTTCCACTTTCGTAAATGTTGTTGCAAATAACAGAATCTTATTTTTTCTGTGGCTGAAGAGTACTCCATTTTGTACATGTCCCACTTTTTTTGTAATCCATTCATTTGTTGATAAACACTTAGGTTGATTCAAAATTCTGCTGTGAATAGCGCTACAATAAACATGGGAGTACAGAGATCTCTTTGATATGCTGATCTCCTTTTTTGGGGTATATACTTAGCAGTGGGGATTGCTAGATCATATGGTAGTTCTATTTTTAGTTTTATGAGGAACACTGAAATGTTCTACATGGTGGCTCTACTAATTCACATTCCCACCAACAGTGTACCACCCACCAGGTTTCCCCTTTCTCCACACCCTCACCAGCATTTGTTATTACCTCTCTATTGAATGTAAGCCATTTTGACTGGGGTGGGATGATATTGTAGTTTTGATTTGCAGTTTCTCCATTGATCAATGATGTTGATGTTTTCCATTTTATGTCTTATTTTGAAAAACGTCAATTCAAATATTTTGCCTGTTTTTAATCACATGATTATATTTTTTCCTATAGAGTTGTTCAAGTTCCTTATATATTCTAGTTATTAATCCCTTGTCAGATAGGTGATTTACAAATATTTTCTCTCATTCTATGAGCTGTCTAAACTTTGTTTATTGTTTCCTTTGCTGTGCAGAAACTTTTTAACTTGATGTGATCCTGTTTATCCATTTTTACTTTGGTTTTCTGGGCTGGTGTGGTATTATTCAAGAAATAGTTCCCCAGTCCAATATTCTGGAGAATTTCCTGAATTTTTAAAATAGATTTGTAGTTTGAGTTTTTAGAGTTAAGCTGTTTGTGATGTTAACTTGATTGGACTGAAGAATGTAAAGTAGTGTTACTGAGTGTGTCTGTGAGGGTGTTGTCAAAGGAGATTAACATTTGAGTCAGTGGACCGGGGGAGGCAGACTCACCCTCAATCTAGGTAGGCACAATCTAATCAGCTGCCAGCTTGACTAGAATAAAGAGGAAGGTGCAAGAACTAGACTTTCTGAGTCTTCCAGCCTTCATCTTTCTCCTGTGCTGGATGCTTTGTGCCCTCAAACATCACACTCCAAGTCCTTAGGCTTTTGGGCTCTTGGAGTTACACTAGTGGTTTGCCAGGGACTCTCAGACCTTCAGCCACATACTGACGGCTGCACTGTAAGTTTCCCTACTTTCAAGGATTTGGGACTCAGGCTTATCTACTATTGACTTTCTTGTTCCTCAACTTGCAGATGGCATATTGTGGGCTTTCACCTTGTGATTGTGTGAGTCAATTCTCCTAATAAACTCCCTTTCATATATATATATGAAAGGATATATATCCTATTACTTTTGTTCCTCTAGAGAACCCTGACTATTACACTGTTAATTCAATTTGATATGATTTTTTATATGGTGAGTGCTAGGGGTCTAGTTTCATTCTTCTACATATGGATATCCAGTATTCTCAGCATTATCTATTGAAGGGACAGTCCTTTCCCCAGTGTATGTTTTTAGAAGCTTTGTTGAAAATGAGTCCACTGTAGATTGATAGATGTATTCCTGCATTCTCTATTCTGTTCCATTGGTCTGTGTGTCTGGTTTTATGCTAGTACCATGCTGTTTTAGTTACTATAACTCTGTAGCATAATTTGAAGTCAGGTAATGTGATTTCTCCCATTTTGTTTTTGTTGCTCATGGTGACTTTGGCTATTCTACCTCTTTTTTTGTTTCATATAACTTTTAAGATTATTTTTTCTATGTCTGTGAAAAATGTCATCGGCATTTTGATGAGGATTGCATTGAATCTGTAGATTGTTTTGGGCAGTGTGAACATTTTAACAATATTGATTTTTCCAATCCACAAACATTGAATATTTTTTTCCATTTTGGGTGTTCCCTTCAATTTCTTGCATCAATGTTTTACAGTATTAATTATAGAGATCTTTCACTTCTTTGGTTAGGATTATACCTCAGAATATTATTGTAAATAGCATTATTTTATTTATTTCTTTTTTGAATTTTTACTGTGGGCATATAGAAATGCTACTGATTTTCGTATGCTGTTTTTGTATCCTGCAACTTTACTGAATTTGTTCATTAAATCTAGTAGTTTTCTTGTGGAGTATTTCAGTTTTTCCAAATATAAGACTATATTATCTGGAAACAAGAATAATTTTACTTCTGTCTTTCCAATTTGGATTCCCTTAATTTCTTTCTCTTGAGTAATTGCTCTAGCTAGGACTTCCAGTAATATGTTGAATAACTGGTGAAAGTGGACAGCCTTCGCAGGTTCCAGAGCTTTGAGGAATGACATTCAGTTTTTCCCTAGTCAAATATGATACCAGCTGTGTGACTGTAATATAGTATTCAGTATGATACTGTCTGTGTGACTATGTTATATGGCTTTTATTATGTTGAGGCATGTTTCTTTTATACCCACATTTTCTAGGGTTTTTATTATGATGGGATGTTAAATTTTATTTTTCTTGTCCTTCATTCTTTTGATATGATGTATCACATTGATTGGTGTATGTTGAACCATCCTTGCATCCCTAGAATAAATCTCACTTGGCCATGATGGATAATCTCTTGAATATGTTGTTGAATATGCTTTGCTAGTATTTTGTTGACGATCTTTACATCAGGGTTCATTGGGGATATTGGCCTGTAGTGTTCTTTTCTTAATGTGTCTTTGGTTTTAACATCAGAATAATACTGGACTCATAGTATGAGTTTGGAAGTATTCTTCCTTCTCTGTTTATCAGAATGGATTAAGTAGAATTATTTTTAGTTCTTTATTAAATATTTGATATACTTCAGCAGTGAAGCCCTCGAGTCCTGGGCTTTTCTTTGCTAGGAGATTTTTTATTACAGCTTTGATCTCATTCTTTGTTATTGGTAAATTCAGATTTTGGATTTATGATTCAATCTTGGTAGGTTGTATGTTTATAGGAATTTATCCATTTCTTCTAGATTTTCCAATTAATTGACATATAGTTGTGTATAGTAGTCCCTAATTATCCTTTGAATTTCTGCAGTATCAGTTGCAATATCTCCTTTTTAAACTATCCTTTTATTTATTGGGATCTTCTCTCTGTTTTCTTAGCCTGGTTATACTTTTCTTGATATTTTTTATTATCCAAAACCAATTATTTGTTTTATTGATTTTTGTATTTTCTTATTTGAATTTCATTTATTTCTTCTCTAATCTTTATTATTTATTTTCTTCTACTAGTTTTTGGTTTGGTTTGTGTTCGCTTCTATAGTTCTTTGAGATCCATTATTAAGTTATTTATTTGGTTTTTGATGTAGGCACTTTTTGCTATAAACTTTCCTCTTTATACTACTTTTTTGTATCTGACAGATTTCTGTATGTTGTGTTTCTGTTTTCATTTATTTCAAAAAGTTTTTAAAATCCTTTATTTCTTCATTGACCTAATGGTCATTCAGAAGCAAATTGTTTAATTCCCATGTGTTTATATATTTTGCAATATTTTCTTGGTATCGATTTATAGTTTTATTCCATTATGGTCAGTGAGGATTGTTAATGCTATTTCTTCTTTTTCTTTTTGAATGTTTAAAACATGTTTTGTGGACTAATATTGCCTTGAGAATGATCCACATCCTCAGAAGAAGAACATGTACTCTGTAGTCATTAGATGAAATGTCCTGTAAATATCTATTAGGTTCATTTCATCTATAGTGCAGATTAAGTGTGATGTTTCCTTATTGATTTTCTTCCTGAATTTCTGCAATGCTGAAAGTGGGATGTTGAAGTCCCCAGCTATTATTATATTGAGGTCGATCTCTCCCTTTAATCCAATAACATTTGCCTTATATATCTGGGTGCTCCAGTGTTGGGTGCACATATATTTTCAATCATTATATCCTTTTGCTGGATTGAACTGTTTATCATTATATAATGATCTTCTTTGTCTCTTCTTAAATGTTTTTCTGGAAATCAATTTTGTCTGATATAAGTGTAGCTATTCCTGCTCTTTTCTGGTTTCCATTGGCATGGGATATCTTTTTCCATCCCTTCATTTTCAATGTGTGACTTTATAGGTGAAATATGTTGTAGTCAACAAATTATTGGGTCTTTTTTGTTTTAATCCATTCAGCCACTTTTTATCTTTTGATGGAAAAATTTAGCCCATTTGCATTCAACATAATTATTGATAGGTAAGGAATTAGTTCTGCCATTTTTGTTACTTGGTTTTTGATATTTTGTGCTCCTCTCTTTATTCTTTCTTTCCTGTCTTCCTTTTAGTGAATGTGATTTTCTCTTGTTTTATGGTTTGATTTATTGCTTCTTATCTTTTGTGCATCCCTTGTAGGTTTTTGACTTAAGATTGCCATGAGGCTTGCAAAGAACATCTTATAACCCATTATTTTAAAGTTATGACAACTTAGCACGGCTTGCAAAAACAAATTTATGAATAAGAAAAGAGAAAACTAATACAAATTTCAATTTAACTTAATCCCCCAGCTTTTTTACTTTTTTATATTTATATCTGTTTATACTGTCTATGTCTCAAACATCGTTATTACTTTTGATAGGTTCATCATTTAATCTTTCTGATCAAGATAGGAGTAGTTTACACAGCACAATTACAGAGTTAAATATTCTGTTTTGGCCTGTGTACTTACTATTGTCAGTGAGTTGTTTACCTTCAGATTATTTCTTACTTGCTTGTTAATGTCCTTTTGTTTCAGATTGAATAACTTCCTTTAGAATTTCTTGTAGGACAGGTCTTACATTATTGAAATCACTCAGTACTTTTTTTTGGTCTGGGAAAGTCTATATTTATTCATGTTTGAAGTATATTTTTGCTGGATATACTATTCTATGGTAAGCATTTGTTTTTCTTCAGTGATTTAAAAATATATCACTCTGCTCTGGCCTATAAGATTTTCAGTGAAACTCAGCTGCTGGAAGTATTATTATATCTTTGTTTTGTGTTTTTGCTGTTTCTTTTCTGTTGCTGCTTTCTGGATCCCTTCTGTATCCTTGACCTTGATAGTGTGATTATCAGATGTCTCAGGGTAGTCTTATTTAGGTTAAATCCACTTGGCGGCCTATAAGCTTCTTGTATTTGAATATTTGTATCTTTCTCTAAATTTGGAATGTTCTTTGTTATGATCCCTTTGACTAACTTTCTATCACAATCTCTCTCTATCTCCTCTTTACAAACAAAAACTCTTAGATTTGCCCTTTTGAGGCTATTTTCTAGATTTTGTTGGTGTACATTATTATATTTTTCTTTTGTGTCCCCTGTATATTTTCAAGTACCATGTCTTCAAGATCAATTATTCTTTTTCTGCTTGATCAGTTCTGCTGTTGGAATACTCTGATGCATTCTTCACTATATCAATTGCATTTTCAAGCTCTGGAATTTCTGCTTAAAATAATTTTTTTAAAAACTTCAGTCTCTTTGTTAAATTGTATATAATAGTATTCTCAATTTCTTCTCTTTGTTATCATGAATTTCATTAGGCTTCCTCAAAACAGCTATTTTAAATTCTCTGTCTGAAAGATCACATATCTCTATCACTCCAGGATTCCTCACTGGTGCCTTATTTAGTTTGCTTGGTGAGGTCATGTTTTCCTAGATGGTCTTGAAGCTTGCAGCTATTTCTTGACATCAGGGCACTGAAGAGTTACGTATTTATTATAGTTTTCACAGTCTGGGCTTATTTGTACCTTTCCTTCTTGTGAAGGTGTTCCAGGTACTCAAAGGGAATTGAGTGTTGTGATCTAAGTCTTCAGTGTCTACAGCCATATCTACATTAGAAGGCATTCACGGCCAGTATCACTGACTCTTGCAGACTCCTAGAGTTACTACCTTGATGATCTTAGGTAAAATCTGAGAGAATTCTCTCGATCACCAGGCAGAGACCCTTATTCCCTTCCCTTACTTTCCCCCAAACAAATAGATTCTCTCTGTGCTGAGCTTCCTGGAGCTTGGGGAGGGGTGACACAAGCACCTTTGTGACCACTAGCACTAGGACTGCACTGGGTCAGACTTGAAGCCAGCACAGCACTGGGGCTAACCCTAGGCCAATGGTGACCACTGTCTGACTATCACAAATGTTCACTTAAGACCCAATAGCTCTTCAGCCAGAAGGTAATGAATCTAGCAATGCTTGTGTCCTTCTCTTCAGGGCAGAAAGCTAGCCACTGCCCGCCACCCACTCCCACCCCACTCCCAAGAATAAGTCTAGAAATGCCATCTGGTAGCCAAGGCTCAGAGTCAGGAAACTTAGGAAACTACTTCATGCTCTGTTATTCTGTGGCTGCGCTGGCACCCAAACCACAAGACAAAATCTTTTCCACTCTTCTTCCTCTTTTCCTCAAGCAAAAGGGGACTATCCCCATGACCACTACTGCCCCAGGCCCACAGCAAGTACTGCTTCTCTACCACTGATGTTCACTCATGGTCTAAGGACCCTTCAGCTAGCTTGTAGTAAATGCTGCCAGGCCTGAGTCTCTCCCTTCAGGGCAATGGGATCCCTTTTAACCAGGATGAGTCCAGAAATGCTTTCTAGAAGCCAAGGCCTGAAATCAGGCAGCCCAGAAGCCCACTTGGTGTTCTGTTTTACTATGGCTGAGCTAGTACCTAAACTGCAAGACAAAGTCTCCTTTACTCTTCCCTCTCCTTTACCCAAGCAGAAGGAGTCTCTTTCCATAGCCGCCACAACTGGGAATGTGCTGGGTCATACCAGAAGTCAGCACAGCCTTGGGGCTCACCCAAGGCCCATGGTCCTACCTGACTACCACTGATGCTTATTCAAAGTCCAAGGGCACTTCAGTCAGCAGGTGATGGATCCTGCCAGAAGTGGGTCCCTCCCTCTAAGGCAGTAGGTTCCCTTCTTGCCTAGCATGTGCCTAGAAATGTCATCTGGGAGACAAGGCCTGAAACGTGGGTCTCAGGATGCTACTTAGTGCCTTATTCTATTATGGATGAGCTGGTATCTAAATTGCAAGACCAAGTCCCCTTTACTCTCCCTTCTCCTCTCCTCAAGCAAAAGGAAGGAGTCACTCCAGAAATTGCAAGCTGGGATTGTGGGAATGGTAATGTAAGCATTCCCTTGGCCACTCAGGCTAGTGTCTCACTAGGTCATGTACACCTCATGTCAATTAGCTCTGAGCCCACCACTGTACCAGGACTTGCCAAGGAATTGCAGTTCTTGTGGCACAGACTACTTTTTAAGTTTATTTAGAACCCCAGATCACTTTAGCCTGTGGTGGAAGGGCTAGCCAGAACTCAGGTTCTGACCACTGGGATGGATGATTCCTTTCTAGCTAGGGCTGGTCTAAATGCTCCCTCGGTGGGTGTTGGCTGAATTCTGCTCCGTGTTGTATTCCATGGTGACAGGCAGCACTGAGTTCCAATGCAAATTCTTGCAATAATTTTGTTCTCCCTCCCCCAAGCACACAGATTTTCTCTCTGCGCCATGCAGCTCCTGCTAGAGGAAGGGAAAGGAGTGATGTTGTCACTTCAAGACAGTCTTTTCTACCTTCTTCAGTGCCTCTTTTCTTGCTGTGATGTTAAAATAAGGTACTGTGAGTACTCACTTCATTTTTGCTTCTTATGGAGGTGATTTCGTGTGTGAATAGTTGGTCAAGTTGATGTTTCTGTGGTGGGGACAATTGCTGGTGGGTTCTATTTGATCATCTCATTCTGTTTTTATTCCACCAATTGGAACAGATTTTAAAAATACTGTGTGATTTAGAAAAACCCACTTTACTTTTTCTACATATAGTGAGGCCATTTCACCAATAGAAAACAATTTGTTCTTTTTTTCACTTATTTCTTTAATAGACTTTGGTTTTTTTAAAATCAGTTTTAGAGTTACAAAAAAAAAAAAATTGAGCAAAAATTACAAAGTTAGCCCCCACACCTACTCAGCCTTCCACTATTAACTTCATTTACCAAAGTGGTCCATTTGTTATAAGAACCTATGTTGATACATCATTATTACCAAATATTCTTAGTTTTCATTAGTGCTTAGTCTTGCTATTGTACATTCTATGTGTTTGAATAAAGGTATACATGTATGTATCATTATAATATCATACAGACTATTTTTACTGGCTTACAAATCATCTGTACTCTGCCTGTACATGCCTTCCCCCGCTCACTCCTGGCACCCGCTGATGAGTGTGTAGGTGTGTGTGTGTGTTGGGGAGATACGTGTGAACCTTTGGGTAAGAATATTAAAATTCAGGCTCAGCACCTTTCCTTGGGAACATCTGCTCCTAAAAAATCACTACTATATCTTAGCGTGAGGTAGTGTTTTATTCAAGAGCTGCCTTCTTTGTTTTTTACCACCTAACTTAAAGGCCGAGTGTAGGAAACGCTCAGAGGCCTGATTGACCTCAATTTATTAGTAGTACCTTCACCCCAGCTGTGATCTAGCACTGTCCTGATATTTCACATCTGTTTCTGGTTGCTGGTGGGTTGATGCTGCTGTTTTTCACCCAGCACATTGGCGACAGGGATGGCAATGATCTGCCCAGGTAGATGTGAGTGAGAGAAAGGTACAAAAACAGGAAACTCTGTCTGAGTGAAAGTCTTGCGAGTATGACAATGACAGCTTGATACATAAACATTGATTTAACCTATATTGGTAGTCTACTTTCTGTGTGTCATACACCGGGTAAACTTTGGCAATAGAAATAAGGAATAAAGAACCCTATGGTCAACAGCATATATATTATTAGAATCAGACATTTACATAGTCAAATAAATGGAATGAATACACAAGAGTGAAACCGGACTGTCACAATATGTGTAGCATAAATGCTTCAAACATGCTATTAATAGTAGAGACTCTTTCAAAATAAGAGCGTGAGTTGAATTTTAAATATCCACTACTTCAACGACAATCCAAACAAAATGTTATCAAAATTTAAATGTTACTACAAAGTAAAAGCTTATACCAGTATAAAATTATAATAAAAATTCATGATTAAATTATATTGTTTAAATCACCTAGATGTCCTCTAATTTATTGAATAACAACTAAACCCATAAAATTATAGCCCCATTTGTCTTTATGAAAGTTGTTTGTTTCATTTACAGTCATACTTACTAAATTGACAAACAAAAATGCTAAGACGAAGGAAGAAATCAGTCATCCTATCTTTGAGATATTAACTAGAGAAAATAGATCAGTGAAGCTGAATTAAGTAGTAATATACACTGACCTTGTTCATTAGAAAAACTAAAGCAATTGTAATGCTCTGAATGATCATAGAGTTTGCTCTATCAAAGAAATGGAAAAAATATACATTTCCAACAACTACTTGATGAATTTATTAAGTTTCATCCTTTGCAATTTAAAAATGTCAATATAAGGTTCTATGATATTCAAGTAAGGGTGTAAAAGAATGTAATCTCAGATTTAATTAAAAATTTAGGCATAATTTTTTGTTAAAAAAAATCCAAAATAAAAATAAATATAATAAACAAAATAAGTAAAATGAAACCAATAATACACTTGACAACTTTATACTGAATGAAGTAGCATACACTAACAATTGGAAGTTATTAGTGAAAATGTAGTTAGAGAATACAGATAATAGAGATTTGACATATCAGTAACTGATATGCAAGAAGATGGGACCAGAACAAATAACCAGGAAAAAATTCTCAATAATTTAATGGAAGTACATTCTCTTAAAACAACAACAACAACAAAAAAGTGATTTGGCAGTTCAAATGGGCTTTTCATGAGTGAAGAAATAGCAATAAAATTTGACAAACACCAATACTGAAATTTAGTGTATATTATAACATTTCAAGAAAAGAGATTTAAAATTTAAAGAAAAACTTTAAAATTTCTAACATATGAAACAAAACATTCTAATGAGACTTTTCCTCAGCAACATTAGCTCCCAGAAGGCAATGGATACCTAAGAGATATCTATTTTTAGGTAAAAGGGTATGATCCCCAAATCTTACACATGTATGACTCATCTAATTTGTCATACATGTGTAAAGGCATCAGAATAAATATTTAATGTATTCTACATCTACAAAAACGAAAGAAGTACACCAATTCTGTCCCTTTTCTGATAAATCTGTTTGAAGACATAATCTATAATCTATGCAACTGAAAAATAGAATAAAAATCAATAAATCAATGAATAGAAAAGTTGAATTATGAAAGGAACGATGACACGCATGCACATTAACATAACGTTGAATTTTGTCTAATAAACTTAAATGATTATGGCTACAAATTCTTATGAGATTTAAACTTTAGTTTTGAACGCAAATACAAAATCTACAATCCTGGGATAAAAGGTAGGAGGTGGGAAGAAATTTTAAAGTGCTAATATTCTTATGTTCCAGATAAGCTCGATGTATGTATTTTTATTTCTAAAAGTGACAAATAAATGAATATAGCCCCATGCATTCTTTTTAAAGTTACAAAAATAACCACTAGTGGAACTAAAAAGAGAGGATACATTTTCTAAATTTTTAGAGAGAAAAGGAAAAGAAACCACAGATTATGCAGAACAAGTTAGAAAATAAATGAAGGACTACATACATATAGAAAATGGAGCTTAAAAAAGGATGACAAAAGTGAGACCAAACTGAAGACTTTAAATAAAAATTGGCAAACCTATTAAATAATTTTAAAAATAAAAAATCACAAATTGGGTGAAAACAGTTCTAACTGTATTTTACCTAAAAAAAATAAATAAATACACCTCAAACTGAAAAAGTAGAAAGTAAAAGACTAGGCAAGTTACATCAAATAAATGGAAACAAGTCACAAAATGAAAGCAGTATGCCTGTATTAACATCAAACGTGATTATTTAAATGTCATGTGTATTTATGGACTGTATAACATACCAATACATTTTGAAATATTACACAAAATAATGTATGTTGAAATCTTCTGAAATTACAATTTTTTTTTTTTTTTTTTTTTTTAATTTTGACACAGCCTCACTCTGTTGCTCAGGCTGGAGTACAGTATCATGATCTCAGTTCACTTCACCTCACTTGTGGGACTCAAACAATCCTCAAACCTCAGCCTCCCCAGTAGCTGGGACTACAGGTGCATGCCACCACGCCTGGCTAATCTTTGTATTTTTTGTAGAAACAGAGTTTCACCATTTTTCATAGGCTGATCTCAAACTCCTGGGTTCAAGTCATTTGCACACTTCAGCCTCCTAAAGTGCTGGCGTTACAAGTGTGAGCCACCATGCCCAGTTTCAAATAGAATTTGATAGAAACACCACAGAATGATTTATGGTACATCTCTGATTTTCAGAACAATTAAATCATATGTAAATATATATATATATATATATATGAACTGAATAATATAATTAGTAAGATTGTGATACTAGTCAAATACTAAGATCAAATACTAGTCCCTGAATTCAGAGAATGTCCCTTGTGGTTATGAAGTTTCTCTCAGGAATTGAAACAACTTGAGGATACCTTAGGCCAAAAAGAAAACCTCAATCAATTGAAAAACATAAAAGTATTATAGCTTACATTTCTGACTGTACTGCAACAGTAGAAATGTATCAAAAACTAGTAAAAGGAAAATAAAAGAAATACTCAAACCCATCAGACACCCCCTTGTTTCCATTGGCTTTCTTCCTCCCACATGGATGCCAATATTGTGTATCACTTATGGCTAGTGATAATTCTGTTTCACTTTACTGATGTTGATGGATATGCATATTATTTTAAACATCACTGAAATGTGATAAACATTCTTGTGGATACGTTGTTTTGTAAATTTACAAAAGATGAATTAATATAGTTGAAATTTTTGTATATCTTGCCAAACCCTTGTTCAGAAAAGTTTTACCAAACTATATATTAAACAATACTGCATGAGAATACCTGACAGGTATATTTATATAATTTTTAAGAAATTGACACTCACTAGATTATTTATACTGTTCCAGGAAATATTAAAGAAAAAAGAAAGTGCCTTAAGGTTTTTAAAACCAGCAAAGTACTTGACAAAACTAACACTCAAGTGGAGCACTATAGTATAATCACACCTACGGATACAGAGTCCAGAATTCTGAATAAAATATGAAAAAATTGCATCTAGAGATACGTTTAAAGAACACCATACAATGGCTGAGTGAGCAAATATGATAATTTTAATAAATTTTTCCTATTACTTAATATAATTCAAGGAGAAAGGCCATGTACTTATTTTGGTAGCTGCTAGAATGGCATTTGTTGTTTTCAAAATTTATTATGCTCATATATCCTAAATAAGAAGAATAAAATGTTACTTCCTTATAATTAAAATTATTTATCTCAAACAACCAGTATTATACTTACTTAAACATTTAAAGCATTTCAATTAATATCTGGAAAAAATATGACAATACTGCACACATTATGACACATTACTCCTGAACACACTGGTGTATTTCTCCTAAGAATAAAGACATATTCCTACATAACTACACTGCAATTAGTATTCCCAAGAAATTTAATATTGATACACTATATACTATTACCTAATATACACGCCATACTCAAGTGTTCCCCATACCCAAATAATGTCTTTTATAACTGTGTTTTAAATCCGGGACCCAAATAAGAATTACACATTGCATTTGGTTATCTTGTTGCTTTTATAGCCAGGACAGTTACACTGCCCCTTATTTTTTGGTCTAAGCCATTTGTTTTACAGAATCTAAGCCATTTATTTTACAGAATGTTCCTCAACATGAAATAGTTTGTCTTTTTGTTGCCTCGTGACAAGATTCAGCAATGTGTAATTTTAAAAGATAATGGTTGTTTAGTTATATTCACAATGGAAAATGGATATTCCCTCAAAACACTTACTAATGTCTATTATTATCAAATATCTATGTGAAACAGGTTTTGCTTTCTTCAATAATCTTTAAATGGTAGTCAAGGCATTTTAGTAAGAGGATATAAAATTAGAAAGAAGAAAAATTATTACTTATAAATGATATAATCTTATATATATATATATAAATCTCAATGATTCAAGGAACTAGCCAAAAAACTTTGGGTAATACAATGGTTTGATAAAACACCTAGATCAAAATTTCAATGAAGCAACTCTCTAATTTACTGAGAGTAATCAATTAGAAAGTTTATAAGATGGTATTCACTTTAGTAATAACAACAAAAACATATATACTACCCAGGAACCTATTTACATATATTGATCTAAAGCCTGACTATGGAATACAATAAATACTTCAATAAATAGTTAGAACTTAGAAAGATCAAATCATGCAATAATATGATTTTTTCACAAACTATTCTATAAAATTACTAACTAGGATTTAGGAGAACTTAATTATATTATTTTTAACTTTATATGCAGGAATAATCATGTGAGCTTATTTATTAAAATAGTCGCTGGAATGTAAGCACCATAATGACAGAGATTTTGTGTACAGAGGTATACCAAGTCCCTATAAGAATTCCTGGCACATAGTAGTTACTCAATATATATGTGTTGATAGAATCCAGAGAATTAAAAATAATTAGTTGGGGAGCTTGACAAACCAGATGTTAAAATATAATTCTATGATATATAAAATTGTGTATTGCTAGTGCAGAAATAAACTGACATTTCAGTGAAACAGAATTGAGAGTCCATGGAAAGACTGTTACACCTGGAGAGCTGGTATATAATTCATTTTTCAGATCATTAGGAAAATATACATTATTCAATAAAAGATGTTGGTTCAATTCACTATGTATTTGGAATGTCATTTCTTACTTTGAAAGATTTCTCAAATGTTTGAAAGATATAAATTCAATGAAAATTCTAACAACAATGGTGAACATTTTAAAATTGTATAATGAAAAAGATACTTTTTATTTTACTCTTATGTAGTTCATGGAAATTGGAATCCATAAGAAAAGGATTGATATGTTTGAATATATAAGAAATCCTAAACTTTCAATACAGGAAAACACTAAGATTTGCAAAAACTGTCAAACTTGAAACTTAATTAGTAACATATTTGCTAAAGGGTTAACATCCTTAGCATAAAACCATTTAAATTTCAATAATACATTTTAACTATATTTAAACTTGATTATCATTCCAAAACAGATACATATAAAATAGGTAAATGAGGTAACAATAGACAATCTTTCACCTATTAAGTAACTTAAAATGAAAAAGATGAAAACTATTCAATGTTAAATAGAGAGAGAAGTTACAGACACTTCTATATGATGTTTATTGCATTGTAAAATTGTATCATATTTCTGGTGGACAGTTTGGCAGGATCTTTATAGAATATTTCATTGGAATTATCAAATACACTTTAAAAATGTATTCTATATAAGTAATAAGATGAGAGGATAGACATATGCATGCACAGAGCTTTTCATTATGGTACTGTTTAAATAAGTAAAAATTTAGAAACAACTTAAATGTCAACATAAGATTTAATAAATAAGTCATGTTATCTATTATTAAAGAGAAATATTATGCAGCTATTTTAAATAAAAAATAATGGCAAACACACGATGACTCTAATATTGTTGAGCAATTACCAAACATCATTTATAGTATAATCCCTTTCCAGTTAAAAATGTGTTTGTGTGTGCAGGTGTTGGTATGTATTGGTGTGTGTGTATGACAAGGCATCAGAAGAGATTTTCCTATTGCTCTGGAATTGGAAAGTAGGGCCCACAACAGAAGTAAAGATGTAAAAGATATCTCCACATTCTAAAGGAGGTCACCAATAATTGAGGCCAGACACAAGCCCCTAGAACTTACAAACAAGCTGCTAAAGTAGCTTATTTGCCATCAATAATCATCCTAAACCTTTCCACAATGAACCGGAAAAAAAAGTCTAAGTTTCAAGAGAGTCACTTAGAAAGGTGGGAAATACTGTTAGGAAGATTAAGTACATTTGATTCTCAGGTTGACTTCCACTGAAGCATGGAGTTATGGATCTGCCCCTATGCTTAAGTAGAGGATAAGGTATTTGGAAAACACGGCAGGGCAAAAAGAAGAGATGTGGATCAACTAGGTTTATTAAGGATACATGTGTTTCCTGTGGGTAAAGAGAATATGTGATAGGTAGCTGGGTTTGATCAGCAAGTCTGTGAGGTATACAACGTGTAGCAGAAGGGCATGCGGAAGCACTGGGAAAGTTGTCTATCCAGAGAGATATCTCTCACATCAGACAGTGGGTAAGGCCTCTTAGTTTTTCACTCAAGCAGTTATCTCACTGGAGAATCAGTATTTGGATGCTAAACACACAAAGATCATCCAGGACAAGTGGGAGTTAACTAGAAAAGCATCAATGGTCAGCAAAGAGAACACTATAGCGTTAGTTAAACATACATTTTAAGACTTTGCCCTTTTCCTCCATTCTACCACCCATCCCCTATCCTTAGATAAATTGTGCAGTAGGTGCGTGAAGAAAACCACATTCTTTTTAATCAGATGTAAATAAGACATAAGATTGGTTGTTTAAATTGAGTAAGTCTGAGTTGTAACAAGGACAAAAGACTTGAATTAATAATTGTATTAGGTATCTCTATTGCACCATTTCAAATCCATTTGGCCTCACTGCTTATTCCCGCTACCAATACAGCATCCAGTTCCATGCAGACTTCCACCAGATGCATACAGGTACAGATTGACTGTGTTCAACTGTGAACCTTTCTTATTTTCTTTCTTATCCAAGGGCTTCTCCGGTATCATAGTATAAGAGCTGGTAGAAAACCACTTAGAATCCATTGTCAATATTAAATAAAATTATGCAGAGAAGAATATACAAGCAAAAGGGTTTTATTTGGGAGCAATGTATAAAAGTAAGATTGCAATTTGGGATGTGCATACATAGACCATGGGGAGGTGGTTCCAGTGTGTTAAAAGAACAAAGGACAGGGATAGGATTTTACTGAAATAGGATACAAGACTGAAAGTTGTTTTGAAAGAAAGTTAATTGATATTGGCAGTGTCTCTGGGAGTTGTTCAGCTCTGATTGGTAGGAGGCAGCAGTTACTAAGTAAAACTTGTTTTAAGGTCATAACAAGCCATTTAATTGGATTGAGCTTGTGAAAGTTTCTGGAACTGACATTTGAGACTAATAGTTTGGCTGTGTCCCCACCCAAATCTCACCATGAATTGTAATAATCCCCTTGTGTTGAGGGCAGGGCCAGGTGAAGATAATTGAATCATGGGGGCTGTTTCCCTCATATTGTTCTCATGGTAGTGAGTAAGTCTCAGGAGGTCTGATGATTTTATAAATGGGAGTTCCCCTGCACAAGCTCACTTTTGTCTACTGCCATGTAAGATGTGCCATTGCTTCTCTTTTGCCTTCTGCCATGATTGTGAGGCCTCTCTAGCCATGTAGAACTGTGAGTCCATTAAACCTCTTTACTTTATAAATTACCCAGTCTCTAGTATGTGTTTATTCGCAGCATGAGAACAGACTAATAGAGTGACCAAGTGTTTTCTTTCCCCAATCACCCCTCAACTAAATTTTAATTGGAAATGGCAGGAATGACTCCAAATCAACTTCTACTTTTCCCCGTTTTGATTAATATCTTTCCCTGAAAGCATCACTCATCAACTACCCTTGAAATTTTGCTTCATTATCCCTTAGTGCTGGAGAGATTTATCCTTGTTGGTCAGTACCCAAGTTAGACAGAAACAAGAGAAGTCAATGTCAGGGACTCAGGCCAAATTTGAGTAATAAAGAGATTAGAAGAAAATATCCTCTCAGGGTAGATCTGCCTGAATTCTAGTGTTAAGTTCCAAATTATTAGTCTCATCAAAATTGGCAATTATTTTGAAGCATTGACCTAACATTCTCCTGTTGGGAGAGTTATCCTTGCAGAAATTTGACAGTCAAAAAGAACAGAGCTTAAATATCACAATGCAAAGAATAATCTACAAAAATATAATAAATCCAGTTTGTATAGTAGTTCTAAACCATTAACCCACTTTTAAGGTAATCAACTGAACAGATTGAAAAGTTCAGATGTGTTGGGCGTAAACTGTTGGAGCCAGGTAGCTTTCTCTCTTCTTCTGTATATATTTCCCCAGAGGAATTTATTCATGTGTAGCAAGTAGTGTTAGAAATTGCACAAATGCCACCTTTGTTTGCTAAGAAGTAACCTAGAACAATCCTATTATCTAACACCATTTAAATAAGATAATCTAGCAAACTTTTTTGAGCCACAATGGCCTTAGTTGTGGAGTTGGTTATAGATCTAATTGTAAAATAAAAATTTCTCACCATTGTTTTTAAATGAGTCCTTCATCCAAGAGAAAAACAACAACAACAAAACAAACAAACAAACAAAAAACAGAATCTAACATCTAAAGCCTATTCTGCTGAATTTGTGTCACCTGGTAGAGTATCTCTTTAAATATGATGGTGCAAGTTAAGAGGTATGAATCAGTGTTGAGATGTTGTTAGTTTAACTTGAATCCAGAAATAGAATAAAACATATTGGTGTTTTATTTTTCATTTTTTGATACATGGTGTTGGCCATAAATATGGTTGACTGTTAAATCTCTCACAGATTGAAATGTATCCTGATGAGAAACAGCAGGTAATTACATGTGGAGTACCTGCTGCATTCATAGTCATTCATAGGAACGTGTCAGTAATATTTATCCAAGGTTCTATTATTGAACTGTGGCATTGTTGAAGGTCATCTTAAATGAGAAAACCAGGATTATAAATGTTTTTAAATATGTGAAATTTATCTTATCTTGAATCTTATCACTGTACTTTACATAATCTTAATATACATTTAAAATTTTTTGTATTCTTTAGATAATCAGCATAAAGCAGGGAATCTGAATATGTAGGCCCAAAAGCTTGACATTTTAAAAGAAAAATGAAGTACAATTTGAACAAACAGATGGAGTGGGAACACTAGACAAATATGTTTTCAGGTGAACTAGGGGTTCACTTGCATCATGGACAGATCTGGGGTTTTGGTAGCAGATCCGTCAGTTAAATTTCTCCCTTTGATAATAGATTGGGAAATATGAGTTAGATCATTGCCTCTCCAGGAAAATGAAAGCACTTAAGAAGAGACCAATAATAAAAGAATACATTGGCATGATTCAGACATCTTGGGATAGCAGTCTACTTCAGATATAATCCGCTTCAATTCTGGATGAACTTTAGCTTTAAATCCCCTGTTGGAATGCCGGTCCAATCAGGGTCAGGGGTAGAAACTTTTTTAGGTGAGAGATGTGGAAACAAGAGTCAACGCCTTTGAGCTTGATAGCAGACGTGTAGGTGAGAAGGCCTTGATATCGGCCCTTCCAATGAGGCTGGAAAGAGTTCTTATGTAGGTGTTTTTTCAACAGACAAAGTTACCAGGCAGTAAGTCCTATTGCTTTAGGTCTTTGTCTCCAAAGAAAACACTATGGAAAGATTTTCCTACAAAAGTATATTTTTTATTCCTTGTTTTAATAATGTCTTTACAATATTCTAGTATAGCTCCTTTTATCAACTGGGATTCAAAAGTAGAGGAAGCTAAGTGCGTAGGATGGCCTGTGGTTATTTTAGTAGGCAAAAGTTTGTGATTTCCAAAGGGAGTAGCTCTCAAATGTAATATTACCAAAGGAAAGCCTTAAACCAGGGAAGTTGTAAAATTTCCATACATTTTTCCAACTTTGTGTGTGTGTGCGTGTGTGTATGTGTGTGACAGAGTCTCACTCTTTTGCCCAGGCTGGAGTGCAGTGGAGTTCTGTTTCTTTGTTCTACCCAGTCAGAGGATTAGGGATTGTAGATATAATGAAAATGCCACAATATTGGTCAAGCTGAATGTACCTGTTTTATTATATAGTCAGTAAAGTGGGTTCCCCAGTCACTATGAAGCTCAAGGGGTGCTCCCCAAGTGGGGATAATTTTTCTTGAAAAATTTTGTCTATGGTTGAAGCAGCAGCCTGTCTACAAGGAAAGACTTCCATGCAATGGGAAAACATGCACATCATAATCATTACATATATATATACACAGAAGGGTTGGTGGTTGGATGATATCCATTTGCCAAAACCTTGAATATCCCAATACATAATTTAAAATATCCACAAGTGGTGTGTTAATGTGTTCCTGGATTAAATTTAGGACAGGTGGTGCAAGCCAAATAAGCACTTTTGACAGCTTTCTTTGTGTTACATAACCAATGTTGTTTTATAAAGAAATTATTTAGTCAGGTACTCAATGAGCCAGATTCTGTATTGTTGTTGATTGAATTTGAGAGAAATGATTTGTTATGTGGTCCAAATCAGAGTTTTTTTAGATCATCAAACCAGCAACCATTATTCTTCAAATTTTGTTTCCTTGGTTCTAGTGCCCAATTTTGTGCATTTTTGGTAATTGTTACTAGACCGCCATTAGTAGCCATAGGAAAAAGCCTCATGACTTCAAAAGAAGTAGTAATTTCACATTCTTCACACAGCTTTTGCCATGTCGTCTTTACATATGACTCATTTTTAAACCATGATATTTCAGCATTGTCTAATGAAGTGTCTTGTAAATTTTTTCTAGGAGTCACACAGTCATAAGGGATTTTGTTCAAAAAAGGGGTAAAAGGAAAACAAGATTAAGATTGTTATATCAAGAAAGTTACATGAGGAAGAGCTAGCGAAAGAAGTTCAGAAGAGGTAAGATGGCTGGAAAACAGGTGCTAAGCATGATGTGAATTTTAAAAAGCTTCATGGTCAAAGGAAATAGTCTTTCAAAAGACTTCTGGCATTTCCACATTATTTACTCTAGGTCATTATGTTTTTCCAAGCTATAAGGAGCCATTCCAAAGGAGTTTTACAAAGAGCTTCAGGTATCCTCACCAGAACACTGGACTCTGAGTCACATGTGGGTGTCCTCTGGGCAATATATTTTCCTATATTGTATTAGTTTGTTCTCACACTGCTAATAAAGACATACCTAAGGCGGGGCAATTTATAAAGGAAAGAGGTTGAATTGACTCATAGTTCCACATGGCTGGGAATGGGAAACTATACCAACCCCAGACCTTGTAAATTTGGGAAATCGATTGGCTCACATCCTACAGGATATCAATGAAAAGACTACTAAAACTCTAAACCTCTAATTGCAATGGATGAATGCTCTCAGAGTAACCAACTGTAGCTCTAAATGGCATAATTTCCCTAATCCGGGAAACTCATGTATTGGCATCTGTCACTATCGTAAACAAAAAACTACTGAGGAAGAACTTAGAGGCCCAAAGTGGTGGGATTCACTTGTCAGAGGGCCACTGCATCTTTGAGAAGCTCAGTGATGATTATTTTCTGTAGGAGAGGGTTGACAGTTGGAGGTGCAGCCACAGAACTGGGTTCTCTAGTTTCTGGGAGGACGATGGGATTGTGGAATGTCAGAGGTCAGGAGACAATATTTAACTTTTAAATGTTAAGATAGTCAGAATGACTCCTCCTATTGATGTTACGCAGGCATTCTCCTTCATAATTCCAAATAATGGCCATAACAGAGTGAGTGTGATGGCCAGGATAAAGGTTATGCATCAGCACAACAACATGGGCTCTGCCTCTTTAATGTTCATCTAACTACTGCTACTGCTGAGCGCCTCACTTGCAAGATGTAGCATCCAATGCTGAGTCCTAAATATGACACCATTTCTTGAAGAGACTAGCCAGCCACTAGAGGCCAGGTTGATTATATTGGAGTCCTTTTACCCTAGATGAGGCTGTGATTTATCTTTATTTAACCGACACCTTCTCTAAATATGAATTTGTCTTACCTTCATCAACATCACCGTTGAAGTCCGATAGAACATTTCATCTATCGGCATAGTATTATGTACTATATTGCCTGAAACTACAGGACCATTTTTATGGGAAATGACATGTGACAATGAGCACATGACAATGGGATTCACTGGGTTCATCATATGCCTCATCACTCAGAGGAGGCTAGCCTGATACAAGTTGGGATAGCCTACAAAGTTCTGCTAGGTTGCCAGCTCAGGGACAGCAGTTTGAATCAGGGTGCTATCATCCAGGATACAGAATATGTGTTGAACCAATAGCTGATATTTGGTATTGTTCCTAGCAACCAAGAGGTAGAAGTAGATTTGTCTACTCTCACCATCACTCCCAATGACCTGCTTGCAGACTTTCTGTAAAATTAGAATTTGCTGGATTAGGGGCCCTTATTCTCAAGAGGAAAATTCTTTTACCCGGGGAAAGTCTCAGGGGTGGCCAATCTTTTGGCTTCCCAGGGTCATATTGGAAGAACAGTCTTGGGCCACACATAAAATGCACTAACTCTAACAATAGCTGATGACTTTTAAAAATTGCACACAAAAAAAAAAAATAAATAAAAATAAATAAATAAATATATAAATAAATAAATAACGTTTTAAGAAAGTTTACAAACTTGTGTTGGGCTGTATTCAAAGCTTTCCTGGGCTGCATGTGTCCTGCAGGCCATGGGTTAGACAAGCTTGCATTACAGTGAACTTAAAGCTATAATTAACACCTGTAATTTCAGGCTCCTCAAATTCTGTACTGGTGGGGATAATCAACTCTGATTACTCTGAGGATCTAAGGTTTTGGATACATTATGGAGGGTAGGCAGGAATATAACTAGCATTCATGGACACTTGGGTTTAATGGAGCAAATTTTGTGCTTCTGTGGAGAGATGAGATCTAATGGCAAGTGGGCAACTGCAGCAACCACAGCTCAAGATGATCAAAAAATGAAGATCTGGGTCACCCTATCAGGCAAGCAAACTCTACCAGCCAAAGCACACACTAAGAGTAACAGAGATATAGAATAAATAGTGGAAGTGGGGGATAATTATTTTAAAATGTCAATTACAGACGTAAGATCATCTGCAGTAACAGAAAACTGTATTGTCTGTTTGCAGAGATTGCAGTTGACTGTCACCTTGAAAGAGACTTTATGATGCCTTGCTTTTAATGGAGGACATGAGTGGGTCTGAATGGTACATAGTGTGAAATGTGTTTGACACATCTTGTGCCCTATTTGAAATTTCATGGCCTCGGTTCTTAATTAGCCACTGCAGCATGAACTAATTCCACTTGGCTTCAACCAGTTTTACATATGTACAATCTGACTACACTTGCCAATGGACCTCATATTTCCTACTCCAGGATTTCTCTGATACAACAATGAGGATCATAGTGAGGAATCCTCTTAGCATTTATACATGAGAATAGGAATGAATCCTCTATTGATCTGGCTTCCTCATGTTCCCTGCTTGGCTCCCTCAGTCCCTCAGTCTTGCTTCCTGAATCACATTCTCAAAATAAACTACTCGTATATATAGCTTTTGGACCCAGGTTCTGCTTTTAAGAGAATCCTGGACTTCACAAAAGATGAAATGTATAAGTCTAATAAATATATATATATAAATACCAAGCCTCATATGTAATAAAGGAATTGAAAATTAAGACTTCAATAAAATCCTTCTTTATAATATCCACCATATTGGCAAACATGTTAAAAATCTGATAACATTATAATAAGTATCGAAGAGACTGCTATATTAATAGGAATTCATACATTCCTGTGGAAATGTCAATTGATGTAGTCATTCAATTAAAACATATTAGCATTATATTATAGACTTGAATAGTCATATACCTTATGGCAACAATTCCACATTTAATTATATAATCTAGAAAATCTCTTGCTCATGAGCTCAAGGAGATAGGCACAGAGGATTTATATAGCTGTGTCCCTGGTAATTCCAAACTGGATGGAAAAAAAAGCTAAGCTTTATCAAGAAAAGAATGGGTAAATTGAGTTTATTAATATACTGAAATACTATCCAGTAACGACAGTGGACAAATTACAACTACACAAGACAACATGTATGAATCTCACAAATATGATATTGAAGGAAATAAATAAGATGCAGAGGAATACAACAGTAATACTCCATTCACATAAAGTTCACAAAACAGGTAAAATTCAACTCTACAGTGTTCAGGAAAACATATATACATATATAAACAGGACAGTGATTATCTCTAAAGGAAAGGCTATTAATTGGGAGGGATATATGGGGGTTCCCTGGGGTGCTGGCCATGTTCTATTCCTTGGAATTGGTGGCAATTTTATTATACATATATTACACGCATTCTTCTGTGTGTATATGAGGTGCTGTATATATTAATTAACCTGATTTAATCATTCCACAATGTTTACATGTATCATAACATCACAACATACCCCATAAGTATCTAAAATTATATGTTTATTAAAAATAAAATGACAAAAGATACTAAATGCAAAATAATAAATATGTCCAGTAGTTTAAAATTGTTTTAAAAATTAGGCACACAAATAAATAAAACTGTTTGTTAAACTGTTATGTTTAATGATTAAATGATATTTTATCATATTATTCTTCTACAATTTGCTTAATTATTCTTATGTTGCAGGACCCATATATTGTTTATAATTTTTTCTATTATAGATAATACCATAATGAAACTTAATAAAGATGCAATGAAATGAATGAAGATTGAAAAGGAATGCCTCAAATTATCAATTTTATAATATTGTCCACTTGGAAAATATAAGAGACTATGCACAGAATCGTCAAAACTAATAAGACAGCTCAGTAATATTGCTTGTAAAAGTAAAATACACCTAAATCGGTGTGCTTCATTTTATCAGCTGCAATTTAAAATTTTAATTATTAATTATCAAAAATAAACCAGCTATATTAATAATAAAACTATGAGGTACTTGGTATAAGTTTGACAAAAGATACAGAAAATTTTAATGGACAGAATTAGTAAACTTTACTGATAGGCCTACATAAAGACTTCAACAAAAGGAAAGAAGTACCGTTTTTGTGGATATCAAGATTCACTATGATAACACTGTCCCACTGAACAATATCAATCTATATTTTCCCATTTCTCTCAGTATAGAAGAAGGATGGAGGAGAATGGGATCAGGGAGAAGTTCACAGGAATTATCAACTGCATTTGTAATATTTTCTCCATTAAAAGTCAGTATGATCACATATGGCATATATTTAGAACTAAGTGAGGTGGTAGCACTCACGTGTCTATTTCATTATAATATTCTCTATATTTTATATGCTGGAAATATTACGTTAATTTTTTTACAAAAATAAATATATAACCTAGGAAAGTATGTGGAGAAAATTCAGATATAAAAGGCCATCAGAAATTTCAAAGTTGTAACAGTGATTTGCATAGGTTCATTGAATCTTTTGAAAAAGTTTTGATTAATTTTAGCATGACGTTAGTTCAGTATACTTATTTAATGAGGTATCTCAAGAATAGGCATGTTCAATAAGCACGTGACTGAGCAGTAGGACTAAAACCAAATGAGAAAACAGGCAAAGTTATGTTAATTACGTTATGGGTTGCGTTATCTAACATCGCAAGTTGCCTGGGATAGTCAACTTTTATACCTGTTGTCCCAACATAATTCTTAACAGTTTCTCCTTTAGCTCTGAGAGTGCTCAGTGTAGAAGATAAATTACATGGTTATAAGCTAGTTATAGGTTGGAAAGGAATTACTGTGAAGTTTTACAGTATCTTTCACAATGCTATCCAATAGATTAGAGCTAATCTTTCAAAACCAGAATTTAATGGACCATTTTTCATTTTGTTGAATTCCCACAAGTTTTACAGGACACTGAACACCCTGAAGGAAAATGTCCTGAAGGAAAATGTAAGATAAGATACTTAGTTCAACAAATCCCCATTTAGCAAGAAAAGAAATAAGAATGCAAGATATAATGCTAGAAGCTACAGAAAAGCACTAATAGAAATGATAGTCAACGCCCTCAAGAAGATTAAAATTCACTGGAAGAGGCCAAACAAGGATGAAAATAACTATGATAGAAGACAAAATAAGGTACCATAAAAATAAGATCCCCTAAAATACCCTACGAAGAACAGCATAAGCTCTCAAAGAAGAAGGAAAAGATCACATATAATTGGGAGATAAAGAAAGAATTTACATAAAAATAATATTTCAATCATAACTTGAAGGATAGGTAGGATTTTGAAAGCTAGAAATTACAAAACTATAGAAAGAGTACCAGGCAAGATTAGCAAAAATGAACAAAAAAGGCATGATGGTGATAACATACAAAGTAAATAAAGAAAATTAAGAAAGCAGAAGGGGCATTTGGATCATTTGGATATTAATAGGGTTTATGTAAGAAAATAAGACTAAAATCTAAAACTATAATTTGGCTTTGTATTGTAGAAGGATGTTAAAACCAGGAAAAGAAACTTTTACCAAAATTGGTTGGTAACAGGAGGCTAGGAGGCAGTAGTACTGTGTGTGTGTATGTGTGTGTGTGTGTTAAGCAAAGGTGTGATGTAATGACAGTTGTGTTTTAGGAACTTGAATCTAGTAGCAGCATGGCCTATGTTTAATGGGAACAAAAGGAAGGAGACAGAAAAACTATTGGTAACAAGATTACTTCACGTAAGAAAAATACAAATTAGAATATTATTAGTGATATTTATGGAGTGTGGAGAATCAAAAGCATACTCCTATGAGGTGAATTTAAAATAATTCCATCTGCAAAAATATAATTGTCTAAGAAAAAAGAGAAAGAAAAGAATCTTAAATTCTGCTCAACATTGTATTAGTACCAATTTAGCATATTTCTGCTTTTTAGAATTGTTATTAGGGTAGTTTATCTGTTTAAAATTTAACCTAGGTTCTGTTCATATTTTATTTTAACTGAAAGGAAAATATTGCTCTAAAAAGAACATTCCAATTACATTCCATGCAAGAGCCATAAAAAGAAACCCACATGTAGGCATAGCCTAGAAAACCTATTAAATTATAAAAATAAAGAGGATAAACTATCAGCATCGAAACCAGTAATTCAAACTTCATTTTTTTCTATCCTCATCCCCAATTCAGAGTGACATAGTAATCTTCAGTCAATAATAGTGACTCACTTCAGATGTTATTTTTAAACTCGGGGGGTTGGGTGCCCTGTTAAAATGACAATACATATCTAAGAATCTCATTGTTAGCAGGTAAAGAGGTATGTAAATAAAAACAACAAAACAACTTAAAAGAGCTCCTACTAAGGAATTACGATGTTAAAATAAAATGAAAACAAATACAGATGATTTATGCAGTAATGACCTCAAGGAAGTTACCCATTTTACTGATGAAGAAACTGAGACTTGAGAAAGTAAGTAAATTGGCATAGACCTGATATTTTGTAGGGTACAAATTAAAACATAAAATTTAATAAATCTTTCAATCAAGGAAAATCAGTAAGAATTTTTGTGACAATAGAGTAAATGGATTATGCATTCAAATCAATAACAGTACAATTAACCTAAGAAAAATTAAAGCATCAACAAACATAGATTAAAAACCAATATGAAACAAAAAATAACCCAGTATACTTGATTAATGCAAAAGCTAAATTTTCAAATATTAATAAAATAGAAAAAAACTACGACAAGTCACAAGAAGTAAAAATAGCCACACTATACTGGATGAAAAGGAGAATATAATCACGGACAGAAGTAACTTTATAAATATATAAAATAATGCCATGTAAAATATTATGCTAAGAAATTTGAAAATATCAATAAAATAGATGACTTTCTAGAAAATATGTAACTTAGAAAATAATTATAGACTCAAAATATAACAATAGAACAAAACTTCAAATTTGGATAATACATGTGAATGTCTTTTAAATAACTAAAGTAACCAAAAGTTCTGTGAATGGGTATCAAAGCAAAAATGCAGCTATTTGAAAAAAAGACAACTACAATTTAAAATGAAATGATGCAAACAGTATAACAAGCAAATGCTGATAAGAAGACAGCTAGATGAAAATTTAGAAAAAAAGGAGCTTTCAGTGCTAATAAGAAGTCACTTATGGAAATTTAAGAAAAAAGTAGCTTTTAAGGCCAAAAATATCATATGGAATTCAGAGAGACATTTTATCACAATAATAGATGCTCTAACTCAAGATAATGTACAGTTATAGATGTCTACACATCAAATCATATTTTATTGAAGAACAGAAACCAAAAACTTTTCAAAATAAGGTTTTTTGACAATGCCAAAATTATACCAGGGAACTTCTCAGAACTGAGCTAGAACTAGATGAAAAATGAAAATGCACACAATTGCAATAATATAATTAAGATCCTTAAATATAAAAAAGGTATTTTAATTTGTGTCTGCTTTTTTTTTATTATATAGCGTTCTGAGAATATAGTCTGTCAAATTTTTACATTTTAAAATGTATTTTTGGAATATGTGTGTTCCACAGAAATTTGGAAAAACTGAAATTCTTTAATTAGAACATACAGAGTAGTCTACATTTTAGGGTACATTAAATATGTATATTTTACAGATTTAAACAAAGATATCTATAAGCAGGGTGCTCATTCTTTTATTTTTTTGCCTGTCAATGGTCACAAAAAATTATAGCGTGTTGGGTCACACACTCAGAAAACATAAATGAATTAAATAATATATATTTATTTGTAATAGCATAGTATTAACATAGTAACATATAAATAATAAATATGTATAGGCCACAGGTTTTGACCATTATAAAATTAACAAGATGGTAACAATATGAAGCAAAAAACTTGAAACTAAAAATTAAGTACATTAAAATAAAAATACCATTATATAGCTTTAGGGTCAAAGAAAAATTAAAGCAAACAATTTGAAATTGAAAACAATTAGAAAACTATGAGATGTGGGTAAAGCTATATTTTTAGGAAATTATTGGTTACAAGTTATTTTAATATTAAATGATAAAGATTGAAAATTAATTAAATAAGAATTTAATTAAATTGTTACAGAAAGCAACATCAAGCAAAATATAATTGGAAAAGGAATGAATAAGTATAAAAGCACAAATTTACGACTTAGAATTAAATTAGCAGAATTGGTAAATAAAACTTTAAAAATAGTTTTCAGAACAGACTAGTACAATTAGAAAAACAAAATCTAGCAATTCTAGTCAAGGAAAGAAGTAAACACATGTAAATATAAAACATTAGGATGAGAAAGAGAATGTACCTACATATTCAAAAGAGATTTAAAATTGTGAGACTGGGGATGCCTTTATATTTTAGATAAAATGGGTGACTTTCCAGAATACATGTAAATTACCAAAGATTATTTGTGAGAAATTAGAAAATGCATATATACTAAGAACCATAGAATAAACAGAAAAACTATATATAAATACTATGTTTCTAAAAGTATTCATTCAGTCCCTCATGCCTTATGTGCCAAGAAGATTTCATATCTCCATCTGCAGTGTTTGTAACATCCAATGGAAAAGTACTTGTTCCCATGTCATTGCCTCCTTCAAGATTGATCAAATGACATTTTTTTGGCTAATGAGATGTAAGAAGAGATGATACATGGCACATCTAACCGGAAAATTTTAGAGAAATCATGATTTCAAAAGCTTTTCCGACCTCTCTGCCAAATAAATGGATATATTCCATATAGGGTTTCCACCCTTAACTATGACCTGGAATGAGAAGACACATGGCATCCTACACAGGGCACGGCCTGAAACCATAGATAATTCTTGATGTAAAGAAGATTCCAGGTTATTTTGTCACCACAAAACAAAACAAAACAAAACAAAAAAAAACAACTGATACAGGCCAGGTGCCGTGGCTCACGCCTGTAATCCCAGCAATTTGGGAGGCCGAGGCAGGCGGATCACGAGATCAAGAGATCAAGACCATCCTGGCCAACATGGTGAAACCCCATCTCGACTAAAAACACAAAAATTACCTGGGCGTGGTGCTGCATGCCTGTAACCCCAGCTACTCGGGAGGCTGAGGCAGGAGAATTGCTTGAACCTGAGAGGCGGAGGTTGCAGTGAGCCAAGATCACGCCACTGAACTCCAGACTGGGAGACAGTGCAAGACTCAGTGTCAAAAAAACAAACAAATAAATAAACCTGATAAATACCACCTTCAATGATCCCAAGCCCAAATGCTTTCATATGCATGTCTTCTCAAACATTCAATGCCATACATTTTTCGCTGACATTTTGTAGATTTTTTTGCATTTTATTTCTCTTTGCATACAAATGTTTTAAGAAGGGTTTATTTCATATCCAGATGACTGAAGTTTTCTGTCTTCTATTTTATGTAGTTCTAGCTTCATTACATATTGTTTAGACAATGTTGTCTGTGCTACTTGTACTTGTTGCAATTTTTGATATTTTATTTGTGGGACATTAACCCTATTCTTGCTCATATTCTATGGATGTTAAAACATCAGGTGCATCCTCAATTTTCAAAATAGAAAGCTCATTTTAAACCTATTTAAATGTATTCAATTTATTGTTACTTAGATCTGCATGTCCTTATTTTTTGACATTTAAATTTGCCAAGAACTGTGAGTTAAAGTCTAATATTATTATGTTTCTGTATATTTCTCCTATTTTGTGTGGTTTTTATTTTATCAATTTTTGATGCTGCTATTTTCTGCATTAAATTCTTCATAGATCTTCACCACGGATTTTGTTTTTTCTTATTCATTTTATTGTATTTTTTATTTCAATCACTTTCAGGGTACAAGTGGTTTTAGTTACATGAATGAATTATATGGTGTTGAATTCTGTGATTTTAGTGCACTTGTCATCCGAGCAGTGTACACTGTATGCAATATGTAGTCCTTCAACCTTCATCTCCTACCCCATTCCCCTGCCCAGTCCCTACAACTGTCCATTATACCTCTCTTTCTGTCCTCATAGCTTAGCTCCCACTTATGAGAACATTACTGAGTTACCTTACTTAGAATAATGACCTCCAGCTCTGTCCAAGTTGCTGCAAAAGACATTATTTCATTCCTTTTTTTGTTTTGTTTTGAGACTGAGTCTCGCTCTGTCACCCAAGTTGAAGTGTAGTGGTGCTCACTGCAACCTCCGTCTCCTGGGTTCAAGTGATTCTCCTGCCTCATCGTCCTGAGTAGCTGGGATTACAGGTGAATATCACCACTCTTGGCTAGGTTTTTTGTTGTTGTTGTTGTTGTTTGTTTGTTTTTGTATTTTTATTAACGATGAGGTTTCACTGTGTTGGCCAGGGTGGTCTCAAACTCCTGACCTCAAGTGATCCACCTGCCTTGGCCTTCTAAAGTGCTGGGATTACAGGCATGAGCCACCACACCCAGCCTATTTCATTTCTTTTTAGACTGAGTAGTGTTCCATGGTGTGTATATATCACATTTTATTTATCTATTCATTTCTTTGCAATTGTGAATTGTGTTGCTATAAACAGGTGTATGCCTGTGTCTTTTTTATAAAATTACTTCTTTCTGTTTGGGTAGACACCCAGTAGTGAGATTACTGGATCAAACAACAGATCTACTTTTAGGTGTTTAAATAATTTCCATACTATTTTTCATAGAGGTTGTATTAACTTACATTCCTACCAGCAGTGTAAAAGTGTTCCCTTTACATCACATTCATGCCAACATCTATTGTTTTTTGACTTTTTAATTATGGCCATTCTTGCTGGAGTAAGGTGGTACCCCATGGTTTTAATTTACATTTCCCTGATGTACTGTTAAGCATTTTTTCCAAATAATTTTGTCTATTTGAATATTTTCTTTGGAGAAGTGTCTATTGACGTCATTTGCTCACTTTTTGATGTAATTATTTGTTGTTGTTGTTGTTGTTTTCTTGCTAATTTGTTTGAGTTCCTTGTTGATACTGGATATTAGTCTTTCGTTAGTTGCATAGTTTGCAAATATTGTCTCCCATTCTGTGGGTTGTCTGTATAATATGTTGATTATTCCTTTTGCTGTGCAGAAGCTTTTTAGTTTAATTAGGTTCCATTTGTTTATTTTTTGTTCTCGCATTTGCTTTTGGAGTCTTATTCGTGGATTCTTTGATGAAGCCCATGTTCAGAAGAGTTTTCTCAACACCTTCTAGAATTTTTATGGTTTCAGATTTAAATCTTTGATTCATCTTGAGTTGATTTTTGTAAATGGTGATCGATGGGAGATCGATCCAGTATCATTTTTCCACATGTGGATTATCAGTCTTTCCAGTACCATTTATTGAACAGGGTACCTTTTCCCTAATTTATGTTTTTGAATGCTTTGCCAAAGATCAGTTGTCTGTAGGTATTTGGTTTTATTTCTGCGTTCTCCATTGTGTTCCCTTGGTTTAAGTGCCTATTCTTTATACCAGCACTGTTGTAGTCTTGCCAGTGCACCAATATATAGCAGTCTCTCATTATCTGAGATAATACCCATATTTCTTTTTCCTACATCCAATAAGATTAAGGAGCATGGACACATGGGTGAGGCTGGAGTGAAAATTTGAAAAGCAAAAGAAGAAAGCTCGCCACCAGTGAAGAGGGGGGCCCAAATGGGTTGCCCCCTATGAGGCTGGAGTCCAGGGTTTTTATGGACTAGGAAGGGAAAGGAATGTGCTTAGTCTGTGGGCTATCTTGGCGAACACGTGACTCAGCTTGCCCCAGGGCCGTAGCCTGGGACCAGTCTGAAAGCTTAGCCCTGGACCTTGGTTTGGGACCAATCACAGGCTGAAGTGATGATTCATAGAGCCTGGGCTCACAGTCTAAAAACGAAAGGAAAGAGCCCACCGGAATCGACCAGAGCCCACTGTGTTCATGCTCACAAAAGGAGAAAAAACGTTTTCCTGGGAGCTCGCTAATTATACAAAGGACAAAAACATTTCTATGTCAGACCTTGTTCCCTCATCTGAGTGAGGCGGAGGTTGTGTAAATTTTTGTCTGAATGGGCTAGAAGTCCTCCTATCTGAGCAGCTGCAGCCATGTCTCCAGGCACAACCCCCTGTGCTAGTTCCCTTATCAGTGCCAGCAGCTTGATTTTTTTTCCCCAGGCTTCTTTTTATGTTGCACGGGGATAAGGCACTGACCCATGGATAGGGGGCTCCCCAGGGACCTTTCCTTAGCTGTCTACACAAGGCGAGCTAGCCAGCTCCTCTCAGTACCATGCTGTATTGGTAACTATAAACTTGTGTAATATTAAGTCTAGTAATGTGATGCCTCCAGCTTTGTTCTTTATACTGAGTATTTCTTTGGATAATCGGGCTCTTTTTTGGTTCCATGCGAATTTTAGGATTATTTTCTCTAGTTCCACGAAAAAGAAAATGCTGGTATTTTGAAAAAAAAAAGCATTGAATCTATAGATTGCTTTGGGGAAGTATGGTCACTTTCACAATATTGGTGCTTCCCATCCATGAGCTTGGGCTGTGTTTCCATTTGTTCATGTCACCTATGTTTTCTTTTAGCAGTGTTTTGTAGTTATCTTTGTAGTGAAATTTCACCTCCTTGGTTAAGTATATTCCTAGATATTTTGTTTTTCTTGCGGCTATTATACAAGAGATTGAGTTAATTTTATTTTCACCTTGATTGTTAGTGTATAGCAGTGCTACAGATTTATGTACTTAAATTTTGTAACCCAAGACTTCACTGAATTTCTTTACCAGATCTAGAAGTCTTTTGGATGAACCTGTAGGGTTTTCTAGGTATACAGTCATATTATTAGCAAACAGCACTAGTTTGACTTTCTCTGTTCCAATTTGGATGCCCTTTATTTCTTTAGCCCAATTGCTGTCTAGGACTTCTAGTACTAGTTGAATAGAAGTGGTGAAAGTGGGCATCCTTGTTTTGTTTCAGTTCTCAAGGGGAATGGTTTCAACTTTTTCCCATTCAGTGTGATGGTGGCTATATGACTGTCATATATGGCTTTTATTGTTTTGAGGTAAGTCTATTCTGTGCCTAGTTTATTGAGGGTTTTTATTATAAAGGGATGCTGGATTTAATCAAATGCCTTTTCTGTATCTATTGAAATGATCATATGGTTTTTGTTTTTAATTCTGTTTATGTAATATGTCACATTTATTGACTTGTGTATATTAAACAATCCTTGCATCCCTGAGATGAAACCCACTTGATAAGGATGTATTATCTTTTTGATGTGCTCCTAGATTTGGTTAGCTAGTGTTTTGTTGAGGATTCTTGCATCTATGTTAATTAGGGGCATTGGTTTGTCATTTTCATTTTTTTATGTTCATTCCTTGTTTGAGTTTTAGGGTGATACTGGATTCACAGAATGATTTAAGGAAGATTTCCTCTTTCTCAATATGTTTCAATAAGATCAGTAGAAATTCTTGAAATTTCTGATAGAATTCAACTGTGAATCTATCTCTTCCTGTGCCTTCATTTGTTGGTAATTTTAAAATTAATGATTCAATCTCACTGCTGGCTATTAGTCTTTTCAGTATTTATATTTCTTCCTGATTTCATCTAGGAGCGCTATACATTTCTAGGAATTTATTCATTTTCTCCAAATTTTCGTTTGTGTATGTATAGAGGTGTTCTTAGTAGACTTGAAATATCTCTTTTGTTTCTGTGGTATTGGTTGTATTGTCTCCAGTTTCATTTCTAATTGAGCTTATTTGCATCTTCTCTTTTCTTTTCTTGGTTAATCTTGCTAAAGGTCTGTCAATTCTGTTTATTTTTTCAAGAGCCAGCTTTTTGTTGCATTTATTTTTGTACTTTTGGTTCATTTTCATTTAGTTCTCCTCTGATCTTTGTTATTTCTTTTCTTCTGCTGGCTTTGTGTTTAGTTTGTTCCTGTTTCTCTAGTTCCTCAAGATGTGACATTAAGTTGTCAATTTGTGCTGTTTCAGATTTTTTGATGTAGGCAGTAAACACTATGAACTTTCCTCTTAGCACTGCTTCTGCTGTATCCCAGAGGATAACTTCTGTCACTATTGTAATTTATACCAAATAATTTTTAATTTCTATTTTGATTTCATTGTGAACTACAAAATCATTCAGGAATAGATTATTTTATTTTCATGCATTTTTATAGTTTTGAGGGTTCCTTTTGGACTTGATTTCTAGTTTTATTCCACTGTGGTCTGAGAAGATACTTGATATAACTTTGATTTTCTTACATTTATTGACACTTGTCTTGTGACCTATTATATGGTCTATCCTGAAGAATGTACTATGTGCTGATGAGAAGAATATGTATTCTGCAGTTGTTGGATAGAAAGTTCTGTAAATATCTGTTAAGTCTATCTTTTCTAAAGTATAGTTTAAGTCCATTTTTTCTTTGTTGATATTCTGTCTCAATAATCTGTCTAATGCTGTCACTGGAGTATTGAAGTCCCACACTGTTATTGTCTTTCTCTCTATCTCGTGTCTTAGGTGTAGTAGTAACTGTTTCATTAATCTGAGAGCTTCAGTGTTAGGTGTATATAAACTTAGAATTGTAATTTTTATTTGGATTGATTCTTTTCTCACTAAATACCTCATTATATAATGACTTCCTTTGCCTTTTTCTTTACTGTTGTTGCTTTAAAGTGTGTTTTTCTGATATAAGAATAGCTATTTCTGCTGTCTTTTGATTTCTATTTGCTTGGAATATCTTTTGTCCACAACTTTACTATGAATTTATATGAATCCTTAAGTGTTCAGTGAGTCTCTTAAAGACAGCAGACATTAGCTTTATGATGTTTTATCCATTCTGCCATCTGTGTCTTTTAAGTGGAGTATTTAAGCCATTTGAAATCAACATTAATATTGCGATGTGAGGTATTGTTCTATTCATCATATTAGTTGTTCCCTAGATTTTTTTTCAACAGTTTCTGTGCTATTGTTTTATAGGCCCTGAGATTTTTATGCTTTCAACAGGTTCTATTGTGGTGCATATGAAACTTTTGTTTTAAGATTTTGAACTCCTTTTAGCTTTCCTTGTAGTGCTAGCTTGGTAATGGCAAATTCCTTCAGCATGTGCTTGTCTTAAAATGGTTTTATTTCCCCTTCATTTATAAAACCTAGTTGTGCTGAATACAAAATTCCTGGTTGACAATCATTCTGTTTAAGGAGGCTAAAGATAGGGCTCCAATCTCTTCTATCTTGTAATGTAGCAGGACAAGCTGCAGACAAAACCCCTCAGACACTGAGTTAAAGAAGGAAGGGCTTTATTCAGCCAGGAGCTTCTGCAAGACTCACATCTCCAACAACGAAGCTCCCCAAGTGAGCAATTCCTGTCCCTTTTAAGGGGTCACATCTCTAAGGGGGTCCACATGCGAGGGTCGTGATTGACTGAGCAAGCAGGGGGTACATGACTGGGGGCTGCATGCACCAGTAATTAGAACAGAACAGAACAGAACAGGACAGGGATTTTCACAGTGCTTTTCTATGCAATGTCTATAATCTATAGATAACATAAGCGATTAGGTCGGGATCGATCTTTAACTACCAGGCCCAAGGTGCGGTGCCAGGCTGTCTGCTCATGGATTTAATTTTTGCCTTTTAGTTTTTATTCCTTCTTTCTTTGGAGGCAGAAATTGGGCATAAGACAATGAGGGGTAGTCTCGTCCCTATTCCCTCGCTTTGAGAATCTCACTCAATAGTGGGAGTTCTCTCTTTCATTTTCACGACCCATGTCTTCTTGCAAGACAGATCGATAGTGATTCATATAGTACACTTGTGCTGAAGCATTTTGGTGAACTAAGGTAGCGATGAAGCTTTTTATCACTTGAAGTACAGGTAGCAAACAAGGGAGCAGTAACAGCTTCCTATTACTATTATAACTCCTATTGTAAGAGTTTTAAATCCTCCTAGCACAGGGAACCATTTTCCAAACATGGCCCCAGGATCAAATCCATGCCACACTTGCACGGGCACATGTGCCAGTTTTGTCATATCTCTAACTATGTCTTCAACTACTTGCCCTTGATCATCTATGTGTAGACAGCAATTAGTAAGGTTAAATTTCCTAAAGACCCCTCCTTCAGCTGCTAGCAAGTAGTTGAGAGCCAATCTCTTTTCATAGATAGCATTTCTCATCTGAGATTCTTGCCAGGCCAGAATAGTCAAGGCTCTGCTGGTTTTATTAGTGATTATTTCTAAGACAGCTTGTAACCGTATGATTCAGTTGATCATGTAAATGGGGATCTGGTATCCCCACGAGCCATCTTATGCCCAAGTAGCAGTCCCATAATATTGTATGATTCTCTCAGAGGACCATTCATCATCTTTCCAATTTCCTATAGCTATGCTTCTCTTTTTGTGGGAAGCATAGACAGGGAAGCCCAGGAGTTTGCCTGTTTTTATGGGCAATAGGAAGAAAGATGGTTTAATAGTGCCAACAACTACCTGCCAACTGGTCAGGTAATTTGGCATAAGCTCTAGGCCCACATATCCAGCATAATACAGTGGGGGCTGTCCAGTCCTGGTGGGACTTTGGGTGGGTCCACACGGTTTGCAACTTTGGGAATTTACTAAATGGGTTTCTCTCTGTGTGATTTGAACTCCACCAAGTGACTGTTTTTGTGATACCATTATACAGCTTCTGTCCCAGACAACTAAGTCATCCTACGGGGTGAGTGAATTCTTTTCCTCCTCTGGCTATGCAATATTGTCTAATAATTGAGGCTTTTATGACCCAGAAATTATCGGGGTGATTCTTTTGAGCTGAGAATTCATCAGGAACTGGATCTGTAGATACTAATTCTTGGGCTTCCCATGGCCATTGATCTCCCATTACAGCTCCTCCACATACATAACATGAAGTGACATTGAGAGACTGGGCTACATGCTCAGCTAATTGCAAAAGCGAATTTCTTGTTTTTCCTGGAATTTCTGATACTGGCACATTTAGTTCATCATAGAAAGTTTGAAACACTGGCTCAGGAGAGTGTTTGTAAACTTCTCCTCGAACCAAGATATTTACTGGAGGATCCAGTCTGGCCCTGTCGATTTCTAGGTCACATGCTCCCCTTTTTCCCAGTGAGGATCAGGGGATTGGTTATTACTAGCTCTAAGGGGTTATATCATCTGTTATTACAGGAAAGGCTTTTTTTTTTTTCCCTTTCTGAAGGTAGGCTGAATCCTTTTCTTTTTTTTTTTTTTTTTTTATCCAAGTAGCCCAAATGACACAAGATCAGTATCCACATTCATTTCTACACAGTCCTAATTCATGACAAATGTACTTGTTTTTGGTCATATAGCCTTTTTCCCAACTAAAAGAGCCACATCCCCGTATTAATGACAGCACAGGCATCAAATTTCAAGATTATGCTTTTGGGTACCCCTTTTTCTTCTGCTCTGGCTAATACTTTACTTGTATCATTTATGAGTCCCCACCAGTCTTCAGTCCTTAATCTTCTTTGAAAAACTGTGGACATGGGAGGCTCAGAGGGGTCATAACATACATCTGGTCAGTCGTTTCCTCGGCTACATACTTTGTACTGAGTGTCATTATATAAACATGTTCCTTTTAAAGTTCCTAGGCATTCATAGTAACTATAGAACAGAAAGATTGTTCTAACTTCTTGCCCTACCTTGGTAAACTGGTGTATACACTGAGAGCAGTCCTCCATGCAGAAAATCAGTGGAAGTGTTTACTATACAAGTCCAAATTATAAGGAAAATGAGTCTCATGATGATTCTTCACATGCTTTGGCCATGTGTAGACCAGTCAGCTTCCAGGTGTGACTGGAGCAGGGCTTGTCGTCCTCCTCGGAGTCTCTTTGCAAGGGTTGTCCAGGCTCGGTTGTACCTCCCAGGTTTCAGTGACTGCAGATTTCACACGGCTGAGGTGGATCCAGGCCTGGACTCCTTCTACCTTTACAGCCGTGGGGGTTGTCAGGATGATGGTCTGAGGTCCTTTCCACTGTGGCCGCAAAGGGGCTACGTTCCAGTCCTTGATCCACATGCGATCACCTGGAGAGAAAGGGTGAACTGGGGAGAATAAGCTGGTGGTACACCTCTCATTTACCTAAGTTGAGATTGTTTGTGTAATTTTTCCTAAAACCTGTAGCTGTCACCATAATTCAATTTCACCTAACTCTCAGGGTGTGCCTGGAAGTTCCCGTAGTATAGGAGGAGGCCTATGATACAGTATTTCATAAGGGGAGTATCCTGTTTTCTTAGAAGGAGTGCATCTAATTTTAAACAATACCATAGGAAGGTCCTGTATCCACTTTAATCCTGTTTCCTGACATACTTTCCCTAAACTATTTTTGATAGTCTGATTCATTCGCTCCACCTTTCCAGAACTCTGAGGTCGGTAGGCGGCATGTAGCTTCCAAGTGATTCCTAATGCCTTTGCTGTCTTCTGTACCAAGTCAGCCACAAATGCTGGCCTGTTATCTGAGTCCATTCGTAAAGCCAATCCAAACCTAGGAATAAGATCTCAGAGAAGCACACGGGTTACCTCGTAGACCTTTTCAGTTTGTGTTGGATAAGCCTCCACTCACCCAGAGTAAGTACACATAATAACCAGAAAATACTTGTTACCTCCACATTTCAGCATTTCTGTGAAATCCACCTGAAGATCCTCAAAAGGAGCCGCTCCATAAGGTTGTATGCCGGGTAGAACAGTGGGGCCTTGCCTCGCATGGTGCTGTCGGCAAGTAACGCACCATTGTGCTACTGCTTTGGCAAGAGCTGGCAACTGTGAGACATAGAAGTACTGGCCTAACAATTTTTCAAGTGACTCTTGACCTAGATGAGTGGTTTCATGCATGGCCAATATGACTGTGGCTCCCAGCAACTGCGGCACAGCTACCCTACCATCTGGCAGTCTGATCCATCCTCCTTTTATTACTTGCCCCCCTTCTGCTTGGAAGAAGTCTTTTTCTTCCTTAGAATAGGTAGGTACCAGGTCAGGTGTTTGAGGGAGTAAGGGGGCTGTTACCATTGCCTGGTAAGGGGTAGATGCTGATTTTTGAGCTTCTGAATCAGCTCGAGAGTTTCCTAAGGCCACTGAGGTGGAGGCTCGCTGGTGTCCCCTGCAGTGCATGACTGCCACCTTCTGAGGTTTCCACACTGCCTCTAATAATTGTAGAATTTCTTGTTGATATTTTATGTCCTTTCCCCCAGAGTTTAACAGACCCTTTTCCTCATATAATGCTCCACGCACTTGGAGGGTTAGAAAGGCATATCGAGAGTCAGTGTAGATGTTTACAATCTTAGCTTCACTGAGTTCTAGAGCCCGAGTTAAAGCAATGAGCTCAGCCTTCTGGGCTGAAGTGCCCTGTGGCAATGGTTTGGCTTCAATGACAGCATCCAAAGTTACCACCACATATCCTGCACATCTTTCTCCTTGTGGGTTGATGAAGCTGCTTCCTTCCACGTATAACTCCCAGTCTACTGATGCCCATGGCTGGTCCCGAAGGTCAGGTCTGCTAGAATAGACTGAGTCCAACCTCTACAAAGTTATGCTCAACCAGGCTCTCTGATACTGGGAGCAGGGTGGCGGGATTTAGGGTGTTACAGACTTCAATAGTTATGCGGGGATTTTCACATAGCAAGCTTTGGTACTTGGTTAATCTAGCATTTGTTAGCCAGTGATGTCCGTTGGTATTCATCAAAGTTACCAGAGCATGGGGGGGCCTTTATATTCAGGTTTTGCCCAAGGGTTAGTTTATCTGCTTCTTGTGCTAACAGGGCTGTTGCTGCCAGGGCTCTTAGACATGGTGGCCAGCCTTTAGAAACCCCATCTAGTTGTTTTGAGAGACAGGCCACTGGCCTTGGCCGGGGCCCCACAGTCTGGGTTAAAACTCCAACTGCCATTTTTCCTCTTTCTGACATATAGAGTGTAAAGGGCTTTGTCAAATCTGGTAGTCCTAGGGCTGGGGCCGACATAAGTTTTTCCTTTAACTTACAAAAGAGGCCCCCATTCAAAAAGCTCCTGTCGCCCCCCCTTTGTAACAAGGGTTTGGCTAGTACTGCAAAGTTTGGAATCCATAATCTGCAAAATCCCACAGCTCCTAGGAATTCACTTACTTGCCTTCTGGCTCTAGGTTCTGGTAGGCTGCAGATGACCTGCTTTCTTTCTGACGCCAGGCTGCGCTCCCCTTTCCAAATAGTGAATCCCAGGTAGCATACCTGCTGTCTGCAGATCTGAGCTTTCTTCTTGGACACCTTATACCCACAGTCCTCTAGGTGCTGAAGCAGGGCATCTGTCCCTTTTGTGCACCCGACTGCCGTGGAGTGTCCCAGCAGAAGGTCGTCCACGTACAGGAGCAAGACACAGCCTAGGTCTTTAGCAGGAAACTTTTGCAGGTCTCAAAACAGGGCCTCCCTGAAGATAGTAGGGGAATCTTGAACCCTTGGGGAAGCCAGGTCTAAGTGTACTGAGTGGTGACACCTGACTCCGGGTCTTTCCACTGAAAGGCAAACAGGTTCTGGCTCTCAGGAGCTAGTCTGATGCTAAAGAAGGCATCTTTTAAGTCCAGACAGGTAAACCAACTGTCCTCAGCCCTAACAATATGTAAGGGTTAGGAACTGCTGGGTGCAGAGTCACTGTAGCTTGGTTGACCAAGCGCAAGTCCTGTACTGGCCGGTAGTCCTTGGTCCCTGGCTTAGGGACAGGCAGGAGTGGGGTGTTCCATGGAGACTGGAAAGGAACTATAATTCCATAGGCTTTCAAGCGCCTGAGATGAACCTGGATTCCTTCTAGAGCTTCTTTGGGAACTGGATACTGCTTTTGTCTAATTGGTTGGGCCCCAGGCTTAACTTCTATGAGTACAGGGGCTTGGTTGACTGCCAGTCCCAGAGGATTATCCTCTGCCCATACTCAGGGCCATCGCTTAGTTAGAGATGATTTTAGCTCTTGGTCTGGTTCGGTTAGAAAAAGTCTCCATTCTTCTTCCTGGGGTAAGGGCCATGATAACTCCTGTTCCCAGTAACTTTAGCTGTAAAGAGCCCTGTTTTGTGAAGGAGATGGTGGCTCTCAGTTTGCTAAGCAAGGCTCTTCCCAGTAAGGGCAAAGGACAGTCAGGCATGTACAAGAACTGGTGAACTATCTCATGTCCCCCCACCGAGCAGGTCCATGGTAGACAGAAAACCTGCTTAGTGGAAACTCCTGTTGCTCTGATTATATCAATGGTTTTCTTGGATAAGGGGGTGACCGGAATGGTCACTACTGAATGTTCAGCACCAGTATCGACCAAAAACTTAGTGTCCTTGCCCCCAGTTGTAATCCTGGCCCTGGGCTCCTTGGGGGCACTTGAGCCCAGTCTGCTTCAGTCCAATAGCTCTTCAGCCAGATTGAACAAAACTCCTTCGTCTATATCTGAGGTCTTTTGTTCTGAAACACCTTGCTTTTCCTTCAGTTGAGGACACTTATCTTTCTAATGTCCTGTTTCCTTACAATAGGCATATTGGTTACTTTGCAAGCATGGGTGATTAGATTGGGTATGCTTCCCGGAACCCCCCTTTCCCTCTCCTTTCAGGGGAATTCCCTTAATGGCCATGGCCAGTAAGTCGGTGTTTCACCTAGCCTGGCATTTGCCTTCCTTACTGCTTTCTCTGTGGCATATTGCATCTCTAATCACAAACACTTGATTGGCTATTTCCAGTAACTGTGAAGTACTCATACCGGCAAACCCAGCCTGTTTCTGCAATTTTCTCCTGATACCTTCCATGCTTTGACTAAGGCCATTTTAATTATGCCCTGATTTTCAGGGCTATCAGGATCAAAAGGAGTGTACATACAGTAAGCCTCACACAGTCTTTCATATAATTGTGCTGGACTCTCCTCTTTTCCTTGCATAACCTCAGATACCTTATTTACATTTGTAGACTTTTGAACCCCTTTCTTTAGACCTTCTATTAATGCCTCATGGAACCGTCTTAGCCTCTCCATGTCTGGTCCCTCATTCGGGTCCCATGTGGAGTCCATTCCTGGCAGCTGAATTCTTATATATTCTTGGGGGTTTTGGTACTCGGCTGGGACGTGCTCCTCTAGCCACTTAGTTGCTGCCTGGAGCACCCTTCACCTTTCATCTGTATTAAAGAGATACATGAACAGCTGGTGGCAATCAACCCAAGTAGGGTTATGAGTCTGTATAATAGTTCGGAGCAAGTCAATTAAAGCCTGAGGCTTTTCAGTGTAAGATGGAGTATTATTTTTCCAATTGAGGACGTCAGCAGAGGTGAAAAGTTGATACACAAAGGCACGCCTTTCCACCGTGTGTCCATCCTCATCTACCCCAGTATATCACTGCTCTCTCAGGGGCATTTGGATTTCAGTCTTGGGCCAAGGGAAGAGTTTCTCCCGCATGACTTCACTTCCTTTTTTGTCTATTCTGGGTGGTCTAGGGGTGTGGTTATCTGGTGGAGGTGGAGGTGCTGTGGGCTCAGGAGTGGGGAGCCCTTCCTGTCGATAAGAAGGGGGTACTGCTGGTACCAATTCCTGCCATGATTCTTCTGGCGTTGGGTTGGACAGGAGTTTTGGTGCTGACTTCCCTCGGTGGGTGCAGTGAGAATCTTCCTTAACTAACTATCTTTTTGCTACTAGTACTGCTACTGCCTGTCCTCTTAACCACTGTGGGGGGGTCCAAAACTAGCTGTTACCAAGAATCCATATATGGGAACTGATCTGGGTACCCTGGCTTACAGGTTACCCTGTGCCATACCTTCGAGACAAGGGACCTGTCCAGGTTTCCTTCTGATGGCCAACACACCTCTAATGCTGGCCTGTCTATCTCGCACAAAGTTCTAAGTTTTCCTGGTGTCATAGTGATTCCATAGTCTCCCTTAAAACCCTTTGTGAAATTTTTCAACATAGTTCCTAGTGGGGTAGGCTTACTTTGTGCCCAACTTGTTTCCTTGAGACAAAACACCACGCGCACACCATGCGCACACCACAAAACAAAGAACGGGTAAAAAGGGCACACACACATTTTTACAGTTTACACCAAACCAGAATCAAAACCAAAATCAGAGTATCAAGAAATCCAAGCCAGGTCAAAACCAAAACCAAAGTATCAAGCAATCCAAGTCAAGTCAAAAACAAAAACCAAAGTGCCGGTACAGGCATGCCATGGGTGATCAGCCCATGCTTCCACTCAAATGGAGTGGGCAAGTCCCAAAGACTAGTCTTACCAAGTTTCAGTTGTCTGGACTCCAAGTGCCAGTTCCTTCCCGGTGTTCAGCCACTGTGTTGATCCTCCACGGGGGCCTACCATGTGCTGCTCTGGCGAGGCATTCCACTGGGGCAATTGCCTACCCAGGAGCACTCGCAGGATCCGTGTCGCTCAAGCTGGCCGGAGTCCCCCGCGGGGATGCTCCACAGGGCAGACCTAAGCCGCCCAAGGGGCTGCCTTGAACATCCATTAATCACCTCACTTCCTGGTCAGGGAACCAAGAAATGTAGCATGACAAGCCACAGACAAAACCCCTCAGACACTGAGTTAAAGAAGGAAGGGCTTTATTCAGCCAGGAGATTCAGCAAGACTCACGTCTCCAACAAATGAGCTCCCCAAGTGAGCAATTCCTGTCCCTTTTAAGGGCTTACAACTCTAAGGGGGTCCACGTGAAAGGGTCATGATCCATTGAGCAAGCAGAGGGTACATGACTGGGGGCTGTGTGAACCAGTAATTAGAACAGAACAGAAGAGGACAGAGATTTTCACAGTGCTTTTCTATATAATGTCTGTAATCTATAGATAACGTAAGCAATTAGGTCAGGGGTAGATCTTTAACTACCAGGCGCAGGGTGTGGCACCAGGCTGTCTGCCTGTGGATTTCATTTCTGCCTTTTAGTTTTTACTTCTTCTTTCTTTGGAGGCAGGAATTGGGCATAAGACAATATGAGGGGTGGTCTCCTCCCTTATTCAGGCTTCTGCTGAGAAGTCTGCTGTTAGTCTGGTTGGTTTTCCTCTATAAATTACTTGATGCTTTTTTCATACAACTCTTAGAATTCTTTCCTTCACGTTGAGTTTAGAAGGCCTAATGACTATGAGCTTTGGTGATGATCTTTTTGCAATGAATTTCCCAGTAATTCTTTGAACTTCTTGTATTGGGATATCTAAAGCTCTATCAAGGCCAGGGAAGTTTTCCTCAATGATTCCATCAAATAAGTTTCCCAAATGTTTAAACTTCTGTTCTCCCTCAAGAACATCAATTATTCTTAGGTTTGACCATTTTACATAATCCCATATATCTTGGAGACTTTGTTTATTTCATTTGATCTTTTCATATTTATATTTGTCTGACTGTGTTAATTCCAAAGTCTTACCTTTGAGTTCTGAAATTCTTTCTTCTACTTGTTCTAATCTATTGTTGAAACTTCCCATTACATTTTGTAGTTCCCCAAGTATGTCTTTCATTTTCAGAAATTCCAATGGGTTTTCTTTTATTTTATCTATCTCTCTAGAAAGTTTCTTATTCATATCCTGAATTATTTCATTATATTTCTTTATGTTTATGTTAATTTGCGCCTTTCTCTGGTATCTCCTTGAGTAGCTTAGAAATCAACCTTCTGAATTCTTTATCAAGTATTTCAAATATTTCATATTAGTTTTTGTGCATTGCTGGAGGGCTGGTACAATCTTTTGGAGGCATTATGGAATCCTGTTTTGTCATATTACCAGAATTTCTTTTCTGGCTCCTTGTCATTTGTGTAGACTATATGTTCTAATTGATCTTGAATTTGTTTTTTATTTGACTGTATTTCTTTTTTTAATTTATTTTTTCCTTTAAGTATGTTACTTAATATTTATAGTTTACTATAGCCTAATTTGGTTCCTGGTGCTTTTATGGATGAAGACTCTGTATGAGTTCCTTGGTCTTTGTCTGATGGCTTCCTCAGATGCTGGTTGTAATAGCAATGTACTCAGTGTGTGGGCAAGTTCATTGTCTCCTATGGTGTTGGAATGGCAGAGGTCTCTTGAAGCACATCTCATTCCCCAGTGGTCTGCACTTTTTTATGTATTTAATTTTCCTCCACTATTTTATTTACCACGTTAATTGTTCAGACTTCAGACCAGTAGGGGAGATATTCCCGGGTAGGAAACAGTTATAGCCAAAAAAAAGTGGGTAAATGAAATACATACGGGAGGTAAGAAGTACCAGCCTTGATTAAGGTGGCTGGGAGAGTTCTCAATTAGACACAGTGAAGTTTTATCAGGAGGAATGGTGGGAGCTACCTCAGCACCTGTGCCAGGGCAGGAAACCTATCCACCTCTCAGACTCACTCCTGTCTCCGTGTTCTGGCTATTAAAATCAGAGAGACATCTATTTTTTTTTTTTTTTAATTTTGAGACAGAGTCTCACTCTGTCACCCAGGCTGTAGTGCAGTCTTGGCTCACTGCAACCTCCACCTCCCAGGTTCAAGTGATTCTCCCGCCTCAGCCTCCCGAGTAGCTGGGACTACAGGTGCCCGCCACCACATCCGGCTAATTTTTGTATTTTCAGTAGAGATGGGGTTTCACCATGTTGGCCAGGCTGGTCTCGAACTCGTGACCTTGCGATCCACCCACCTCAGCCTCCCAAAGTGTTGGGATTACAGGCATGAGCCACCACGCCCGGCCTGAGACATCTATTTCATTTGTAGGAATGTCGATGTTCCAAGTAGAGAAGAATTATGACTCTGTCCCTCATGCAAGCCTGAACCTGTGGGGTGCTCCTCCTGTGGGGATGCAGTCACCCTGAAATATTCCAGGGAAGCTGTTTATAGATGCACCCATACTGAGCTCCTGTGAGAGAAACCCCAGGTGTGTCTGCAGAGGTGGACGAGGGGAGAAATGAGTACCCTTCTCCAAGAACCTTCACAAGTACCAAATCTGCCTGACTGTTGGGGTAGAGCTGCACACTTTCCCTGCTGAGCCCAGTACTGCCATTGTGTCTCTGCTGATAGAAACTTTCCAACAGCAGAAAGATATGGGACTTAAGGTCTGCCGTCAGATTTCTTTGTTCCATGAGTTGTTCCCTTGATGTGGTGCTCTCCCCATTTCCCTAAATGTAGGAATTCCTGAGAGCCAAACTGCAGTGATCACTATTGCTCTTCTGGGTCTCGCCATCCAGTGGAGCTGCCACACTCCATGCTGGTCTGCGGAACGTCTGCTAGGGATCCAGTAATGTGACCTCTCCTCAAGTCTTCCTAGTGGTGAGTACCTGCACCAGCTCTGATGGGGCAGCAAAGGAGTGACATAGACTCTGTGAGATTTCTTGGTTATAGATCACCTTAGTGTTCTGGTTTTCTTGAATGCTCTTTGTAATATTAGTGAACTGATTACGTGGACAGACTCAGGACCTCCTGGTTAGGCAGGGTGTTGCAGGCAACGTCGATGGCTGCGGTCCCTCACTGGTTTTCTCCTTTCTGGGAGCAGTGTTATTCTACCTAGAGACGGTGTTAATAGTCTGTGTCACTTGGCCTTTAGCCAGGAGGTTGCTTTTGCAAAAGAATACTAGCTGTGGAGTAGCAGTGGGATTTGAGCTTGCCCTATGCTGCCCAGGGGTGTTATTCTGGTTTCTCAGGTGATGAGTGGGGCCATAAATCTCCAAAAACATTTTGTCCTTTGTGTTAAGCAAACAGGGCAGGTAAAGGGGCACAGCCAGGTGGAGGCTGGGTTAGGCAGGTCTTTACTCTGATTCTCCATGTACAGGGCAAGCTGTCGCTCCTGTGGATGTAGTGGGGAGGTTCTCAGGTCAATCAGGTAGTGTTCCAGAGAGAGTATAACTGCCTCTGCTGCACAGAAGAGTTCACACAAGGAGGAGGGAGTAGCAGGCAGCAGTAAACCTCACCCAGATCCCACACAATTGACATGGCAGATTTCACACCTACAGAGCACCACCAGCAGCACTGACCTACGTTCTGGGCAGTCTGTGCTCAGAACGCAAGTCTGCCCCAGGCCATAAGCTTTCCATGCAGAAATAACTACTGCAGCATTCAGACTTTGTCCCACCCCATCTGCCCACAAGGCTGGGTGCCTGACTCCTGCATTTGTGGCTTCAGCGCACTTCCCACTTGCCCCCTGGGTTCTGGCCAAGGGGTTTCATCCCAATTTGACGTTATATCATGAAATTCAGTTAGGAGCTTCTTTAAATCTGTGACCACTGCCTGAGCTAGTTGTCTGACTTCCCCAAGGCATGTAATAAGGAATGACATCCCTTAGTCTGTGCTGAAGATGAGGACTGCCTGAAAGGCGCTTCCCACTGCTGCTTCTACTTTCATATTTCTCCCTACTTCCTAAATAAGTTCTAACTTTGGGGAAGGTTAAGGCCTTCCCCTGTGGCCTTGATTTTCAGGTTCCTCAGAGGGGATGTGTATCCTGGAGGCAGTCTCTCCTCCTCTCACACTCTGGAGATTTACAGTTTTTTACCTGTCCCGTGGTGTAGGCTGTAGCCTACCACTTCTTTCAAAGGGCCTGTGGATTCTGTCAGCTTCCCTGTTAAGTTCCTGTGTTGCTTCATGGAAAAAGGGTTGACACTGTAAAGCTCTACACACTATTATGTCCTTCAAAGTGAGAGAGGCATGTTAACATGGACTTCAATCCACCATCTTGGAAAAAAAACACTTTTTAAAAAATTATTTTAAAGTGTTCTTCTGTTATGGGCTGAATTGTGTATCTCCAAATTTCATATGTTAAAGCCCCAACCCTCAATGTGAATGTATTTGGAAATAAGATCTTTAAAAAGGTAATTATGGATAAATTAGGTAACAAAAGCAGGGCCTTAATCCCATAGAATTGGTGTACTTACCTTTTTAATCCTTAATTGCTATATATTAATTATGCATATTTATGGGGTACATGTGATATTTTAATACCTGTATACAATATGTAATGATCAAATCAGGGCAATTGGGCTATCCATTAACTGAAACATTTATCTTTTCTTTGTGTTGGGAGCACTGCAATTCTTCTCATCTAGCTATTTTGAAATATACAATGAATTATTGTTAACTATAATTTTCCTACTGTACTGCTGATACTATAACTTATTAGTTCTATCTAACTGTATGTTCATATCCGCTAACCAACTGGTATACATATAAGAAGAGACACCAGGGGCATGCATGTATAGAGAAAAGGCCACGTGAGTACAGCAAGAAGGCAGTCATCTGCAAGATCAGGGGAAAGGTATCAGGAGAAACAAAACTAGCCAACAGCTTGATCTTGGATTTCCAGCCTCCAGAACTATGAGAAAATAAATTTCTGTTGTGTAAGCCACCTAGTTTGTGTTATTTTATTTTTGTAGCTCTAGCAAACTAATACATACATAACGTTTCTTACCAGGAATTGACATATTTGTTAATGTGCAAGCTCTACTTTCTACTGTTTTAATTATTTTTTATTTGTCCATTGTTTAACTTTCAACCATTCTAAGTCACCATGTTTTACGAATACAGTACTCTTGTCTATGAACTATAGGAGCCTTTTTCTTTTATTAGCTAATAGGTAGAGTTATCCTCACAATACTTATTAAAGTTATAAATGTTTGATCTTTTTACCTTGTTTTATACAATGCTTTCTCTTTTAGTGGATTTTACATTTATTCGTTCTCTGTTTCAGTGTTGTAATACTTCTGCTGTTGCAAATCATTATTCCATTATAATACCCCAGGTAGTTTATACTACATTGGGCAATCTTTGAGATGTCACTTACTTATTTGCAGCCCATTACCAAAGGTGAGAAAAATCAGTGCACATAAACTTTCTTGATCTCTTGATTTTAATGGACTCATTTTAAAATTTGTACTTCTATTGATTATCATTAAATAATTATGGTCTATTATTTGATATATCAGGTTTGAATTTTGTCCCCAGTTGATGGATGGCAAATATTTCTTTTCATTTCTTTTTTAAATGGAGTCTCACACAGTTGCCAGGGCTGGAGTGCAGTGGCACAATCTTGGCTCACTGCAATCTCCTCCTGCTGAGTTCAAGCGATTCTCCTGCCCCAGCCTCCTCAGTAGCTGGGATTATAGGTGCCCGCCACCGCGCTCGGGTAATTTTTTGTATTTTTAGTGGAGACGGGGTTTCACTATGTTGCCCAGGCTGGTCTTGAACTCCTGACCTTGTTATCCACTTGCCTTGGCTTCCTAAAGTGCTGGAATTATAGGCGTGAGCCACCCCACCTGGCCAACAAGTAATATCTAATTTTTACATTAATTTAAAACTATTTGATGACTATTCATGTGATTGAACATTTTTCATGCTTATTGGCTATTTTTATATAATCTATAAAGTTTCAATAACTTAATAGATTGGTTTTCTATTTCTTATTAATTTATAGGAATTTTATGTGTTACAGGCATGAGTATTTGTTAGATATGCTTCAAATATTATCTCCACATCTTTTTATTGGCATTTAATTTTTATATACTTTTTATATAGTGTTATCTTTTAATTTTGACTGTGTGATAAAGATCTGATAAAGATGACCTCCTCTGAATTATGAAAGTATTACTTTATACTTCGATTTTTTATTCATCTATACAGATATTCATCAACTTATAATTAACATATATGTATATTGTGAAAGACTACCTATTTTCATTTCTTTTCTCATCTATATGTCTGATTATCTCAACTTATTTATTGCATATGCTACCACTTTCTTTTGATTTGAAATGTTTTTCCATAACTTAAATTTACATATATAGAAATGTCTATTCCAAATTTCTCTGTTTTATCAATTGATCTGAATTTTTATTATGTACTAATATTATACAGCTTTACTAAAACTTTATACTCTGTTTTGATAACTATTAGGGCATATGCCTTTTATTTTGTTTCTTTACAATAATTTTCTTGTCTGTTCTCATGCATTGTCTTCTCCATTAATGCATGAATCTGTAATAAGTTTGCTAAATCCTATTAAAATACTTTGTACTAATTGTTTAGATTGAAAACAAATTTATAGATCTATTTTGGTGAAAATTCACATATTTATAACATTGAGTACTGATAAATGTAGGTTTTTTCTCCCTATATTCGGTGTGTTTCATGCCCTTAGTAAAGTTTAAAGTGTCTTTATAAAGGTCATGTACATGCCTTCTTAGGTTTATATTTAGGTAGTTTCATAACAATTATAAATCAATTTTTATTTTCTATTATGTTTCACAATTCGGCATTGACAATGTACAGACCTTGTACAAATTTCTGTATGTTGATCTTAAATTCACATCCTTTTACCAAATGTTATTAAGTAAATAATCTTTCAGTTGAATTCCTTAAATGCAGAACAATGTTTAATAGTAAATGTGATAGTGTCCATTCTTGTCTTAGACATTGTTCTGCAGGCCCAAGACAATCTAATACGAATATTTTTTAACATGTAAAAATATTACAAAAGAAACAATGTCAGTATTTACATGTGATATGACCATCTACTTAGAAAATTTGAAGAATTTTCTTCTAATGATTCCTTGTCATATGATATAATTCATACAGTGTTTAAAACAGTGCCTAGCACTTAATAAGTTTTCAATAAATATTAGTGACTACATTAAGTTTCAAGACTATTAACACATCCTGATTGATTGTACATTTAATAGGAAATATTTTTCTGGATCTTATTAACTCAGTTATTTTCTCCTACATTATTTGGGAACTTTGTTATCTTTTTTCAGCTTATTGAGGTAGACACTTATTTATTTTTATTCTTTATATTTTTCTAATTAAGTCACACTCTGAGATATACTGTAGCTCTCGCTATGGTCAGGCCCCCAAATTTTAACATGAAACATTTTCACTGACTGTAATTTTCAAGTAGTTTTTAATCTCAAATAGAAATTTTTAACCCAAGAGTTACTTCGATTAGTATCTAAGATAACATATTCTCCTAATTGTTCTACCTCACTGGCCATTCCTTCTCTCACCCCATTATTGATTCCTTCTAATCGCCAAGACCTATAACCATCTATTTTCTATCTACACTTCTATTCAGTCCATAGCTTAAAATGCCATCTATTCATTGACTGACCTCAAAATATATACTGCTAGCTTGTTTCTTACTCTTGAACTCAAGGTTTGTATGTTCAACTATACAATTATTTTCTTGACATTTCTACTTGGATGTTACTGGACATATCAAACCTAACACAACCTAAAATAACTTCTGATATTTTCACCAGATTACACTTGTCCCCAAATCATCCTTACCTGAGTAAATTACAAATTCATCCCTGTAAGTTGCTCATGTTTATAATCATTTTTATTCCTCTCTCTTTCCTCATACTTCTCATCCTATCTATCAACAAATCATACTGGTTCAACCTTAAAAATAAATCTACAATCTTATCGCTTGCATTGTACACCCTGTTCTATGTCAACATCACCTCTTGCCTGGATCATCATAATAGCCTGTAACAACTTTCTTTACTTCCCACTTGTAGAGTAGAGTGATCTCAACACAGCTGTGGAAAGAATTTTTCAGAAATGTAAATCAGATCATGTTACTCCTCTATTCAAACCCTTCCAATGACTTCCCATCAGGTGCAGAATAAAATGCAAAATCCTTACAATCTGAAAGTTTCTGCCCTTCATGATTACTGCCTTCTCCTACCTTTCTGACTTCATCCATTACTCTCTATCAGAATCAATCTGCTCCAACTCCTCTGGCCTTCTCAATTTTCCTTGACTGCAATAAGCACACTCACTCGCATTTGCAGGCATTTACTCTAGCTTTTTCTTCTTCCAAGAGTGCTCTTTTACCCAGATAGTTACATTACCTGCTCTCTCATTTTCCTGTCATCTTTTTGGGGAGGTCTTCTCCCACCTAATTTAAAATCATATACTTGGCCGGGTGCGGTGGCTCATGCCTGTAACCCCAGCACTTTGGGAGGCCCAGGCGGGTGGATCATGTAAGGTCAGGAGTTCAAGACCAGCCTGGCCAACATGGCAAAACCTCGTCTCTACTAAAAATAGAAAAATTACCCCAGCGTGGTGGTGGGCACCTGTAATCCCAGCTACTTGGGAGGCTGAGGCAGAGAGAATTGCTTAAAACTCAGGAGGCAGAGGTTGCAGTGAGCTGAGATAGTGCCAGTGCACTACAGCCTGGGTGATACAGCGAGACTCCGTCTCAAAAAAAAAAAAATCATCTACTCACCTCCTCTCACACACACACTCTGCTGAAACTCCCTATCCTTCTCAGCTTTGCCCTTCTCCATAACATTTAATCATTATTTTACACACAATATATTTTACTTGTTGAGACTTGTATTGTCTCTCTCCTTTCAATAGAATAGAAACTCAATAAAGGCTTATCTTTTTAGGTTTTTTGTTTACTGCTACTTTCTTAATATCTAGAAGACTTCATGTTGTGTTAATGCTCATAAATATTCGTGCAATGAAGGAAAGAGTATTATTTTTAAAATTTCCAAATAGATAATTGGGAACGGGAGCTATTTCACTGCTGTTGAATTTTACTTTTATTTTATTGTACTATTGCAGAATTTATTCCATTTTGTTACAACCCTTTGCATGTCAAGTTTTTTTGTGACCTTTTACATTTAAAAACTTAATCCTATGTTTAAATAATTTCATGCAAACATGTCCTACTGTTATGTTCTTTTTATTAGTGTTTCCTGGTACATAATAAATATATAATGATCATTTTTATCTGAACAATAAGACGGTTATTAGCATCAATATCACACTTTGCTTTTGAAACCTTTTCCCTGTCATCCTATTCTCTCACACACAACCACCCCAATCAACCTTATGTTAAAACAGCCTTTTCTGTCTTTCATGTCTGTTCATCTTTCTTTTAATCACCTTTGTGTTTCTTTTCCTCTGAATCCTAGGAATCTTAATGTCATGGATTCCATTTTATACAGTTTTGTTTCTGTACCCTGATTCTTCAAAATATGTTCAAATTTTATTATGGGATAATTTTTCTCTTTTTTGTCTCCTAGCTATGACTACTCCCTTTGTATCTTAATCTATTTTTAATTTTTCCTCTCATTTTTATGTATTTGAAATTTCTGTTCCTTGCCTCAAAAGTTTAAAGTGACCTTGGTCTAAATTTGATTCTGTTTTCTCATACAAATCTTCCAGAATATGTTCTTAGTTCAATTTCTCCTGCAATACTTTTCCTTCCAAAAAGTTGCAGAAGGTTTTATTTGTCCTATTTTGTTTTCACTTGTGTTTGAATGGAAGAGTTCTATCCATCTTTGCTTCCCTAAGAATTTTGATGATTTCTAGTTGATCTCCTTCCTGTTTATCTGGAGACCATCAAATACTTAAGCTGGAGGGCAGAGATGATGGCTTCTATTATCTGTTTAGTCAGTCAGTTTTCTGGAGTAGAGGAAGGTAGCTGGCAAGATCTGAATCTTTTAGTTATCTGAAATCAGAACATTATCTTGTGCATTCTCTCTAAACTTACGAAAATTTTCGCATTTAGAACCAGTTTCATTTTTTTAAGTACATATCTTCCCACTGGAATAATTCTTGGCTTTAATTTTTAATCTTCCCTTTTAAGTGAGCTGCCTAAGTTGTTACAAAGTTGGGTTGGATATAGCTACATTAATTTGTAAACACTTTGTTTTCTTTGGCTAGGTGTACTTTCCTCATAAACTTGCCTTTCTTTCACTGACATTTATCTTCACCATGAAAATGTATCTGATGAAACTCTATTGTTTCTCTCATACCTTTTTTTCCCAGTCTATTATTTTACTTTAGTGATTGCCACCTCATTTTAGAACAAATCTATAATCCTTTTACATGCATGTCATAAAACACGAAAAAAGGCAATACATAGTTTTACTTTCTTTGGTAGCACTACTTCTGTAGCATTGGAGTGCTATTGCTTTGTTTTTTCAGGAAGGAATTTGTGGGAAGAATCTGTACTTCCAACTCTTTCCTCTATAATAGAACAATATTAATGTGTCTGTGTTATTTCCCCAAGAATTTCTTCCACTTACTTTCCACAAAATATTCCCACTATTTTGAAAATAAGAGCTGTTTTTAAGTTCCCAGGAGCTCATTGCAACTTGATATAAACTATATTACGTTTGTCAAGTATTGCTTCCAGCTTGTTATTGAGTTCGGAATGATCCTTAGTCTCACTGCTGACAACATTTCTTATATTTATAACCTATGTAGTTGGTGTGGTGGTTTAAAATAGATGTTTACACATTTTTTGATATAATTTCCTTCGAAAAGTAATTTCCCTTTCCTTGATTGTGGGCTGCATTTAGTGACCCACTTCCAACAAATAGAATTAAGTAGAAGTGAAAATGTATAACTTCTGAGACTAGGTCATAAAAGGTACTGTGGCTTCCTCCTTTCCATCTCTTGAATTACTCACTTTGGGAGAAAATAGCTGACATGTGAGAACACTCAAGCAACTTCATGGAGAGGCAAGAACTGAAGCCTTATTCCAATGACCAGCACTAACTTGCCAAGATATGAATAAATCACCTTGGAAAGTATAATCTCTAGCTTTCATCAGCCTTTAGATGAAAACAACCTGGTCAGTATCTTGACTGCAACTTCTGGGGAGACATTGAGCCATCACCACTCAGCTAAGCTGTTCCAAACTTCCTTAACCACAGAAACTGTGAGATAATCAATATCTGTTGTTTTAAATAACTAATTTGTAAGGTCATTTGTTATATAACAATAAATAATTAATGGAGTCAATGTCTGGATGGATGATTGGTGACCTGCATAAAGCCCCTATTTTATTGAAAGTCATGATAAATATTTTAAGTGAGAAAACGTGGTTAACAAATGATATAATATGTTATGATAACACTGCCAACAAATATTAACACTACTATTACTCTTATCATTAAATTTATTGCCACCACCACCTCTACTACTATAGGAATAGGTATATTTGTTTGTGTGTATTTATATGTTTATAAGAATGCACCAAAATGATAACAATGAGTATTTCCAGGTTGTGGGATAATGATTGTCTTCTTTTTTCCTCTTTGCTCTTCTGCATGTCCTCTATATTTTCTGTAATCATGTATTTATTCAACTAATATATTTTGAGCAACTATTATGTTTTAGACACTGGAAATATGTTTTTCTAGAACATAGAAAAACATTTTCTAGATGTTGGAAATACAGCTGTGACAGAAATAGATAATTTCAAGCCCACATTTACTTAGACATATGAATACTATGTATATTATTTCATATGATAATGAGTGCTAAGGGAAAAAAATAAATGTGGGAAGGAGAATAGAGAGTGGCATTGCTATTTTTTAAATGTTGGACAGAAAAGACTTACTTGGGAAGGCAGTAATTCAAAAATACATGAGAAGATGTGTGGAAAAGCCATGAAGATTTCTTGGGCAACAGCATTCCAGCAAGGCAATTAAAAGATGTTTGAGTTGGATGTGTACCTAACATGGTCAATGGATAGTTGGAAGGCCTATGTGGCTGTAACAAATTGATTGAGGATTAGAGTAGTAGAGGATGAGGTCAGAGATATTAATGTGTGCCAAATCACACCGTACAATCTGGGTCAGTAAATATTTATTAGTTTTACTATTAAAAAGAGACACTATGAATAATTAAAAAGAAATGATTAAAACAAAAATCCTTAAACTCTTGAAAAAAATATTGTACAAGAATATAAATATTTTCATCCAGTGAAGTGATATCACCAAAATTATTGCAAAGGACTTTTGTCAAGTGCAAAATCCCACAGTTGAGGAAATGTAAGAAACATTATCAAATTATATTGGATCAAATTAACTCATTATATTAATATGGTTTTCTCATCTATTGGCTATTTTAATACAAATAAAATCTAAATTAAAAGCTAAGATTAGGCTCCAGCACTCAGACTGGATTTTTCAATACATTAATAATAAACAATGTCTCCATCTATAAAAATCTTATCTCTAACCCCTTCATTAAAAAAATTCAATTTTCAAAATAAAAGCGATTGTTTCTAGTTTTAAAAAATCTTGCTGATCCAACAGAATATTCCAAATTTTAGCTTGAATTAATTTTACCCACAGAGATAGTAAAGACTGAGAGCTAGAAATTAAAACAAACATTTCTACTTGGAAAAACGATTAATAAATTTTAAATTGTGAGGATAACCCAGAACCTTATCTTGAAAAAGTGCAAAAGTTTATCAGTCGCCTAAATGAAATGACCATCATTCAGTAAGGGTTACAATATGTCCTAGATTAGTGAATCAATATAGTAACTTTTCTCTCTTTCGTTTAACTTTCTTTACATTTGTTTATAGGGAAAAAGGAGAGAGATGGGGCAATGGCAAGAGGCATTTGGGGAATTCTCATAAAAAATACACACTTTACCTCATAAAACTATAAACAGAACTACTATATGATCAAACAATTCTGCTACTGAGTATGTATCTTAAAGAAAGAAAATCAGTGTATTAAAAATATATTTGCACTCCCATTTTTATTGCAGCATTATTTATAATCACCAAAACATGGAATCAACCTGTTTCCATAAATGGATGAATAGATTAACAAATTGTGTTATATACACAATGAAATATTATTCAGCCTTTAGAAAGAAGGAAATCCTGTCATTAGCAACAACATGGACGGAACTGGAGGTCATTAAGGTCAGTAAAATAAGTCAGGCCTAGAAAGGCAAATATTGCACGCTCTCACTCTTAAGAACTCTAAAAGGGGACCTCATGGAGATGGAGAGTAGAATGATGATTACCAGAAGCTGGAAAGAGAAAGAGGGAGGAGGAAACAAAGAGAAGTTGGTTAATGGGTACAAAAATATAGTTAGACAGAAGGAATAAGTTCTGATACTCAACAGTACAATCGGAAACTTATAGTTAACAATAATGTATTGTATATTTTAAAATAGCTGGAAGACAAGAATCGTAATGGTTCCAACACAAAGAAAAGATAATGTTTGAGGTGATGGATATCCCAATTACCCTGAGTGATCATTACACATTTATACAGGTACCAAATATCACAAACTCCAAGAATATGTATACCTTTGATATATCAATATAAAAATATGAAAAAATACACACTGACTTCAGAAATAAACATTGAATAAAGGGCACACTCTAGGCAAGAATTATGTATATTTAGATAATATGTGTATTTACTCCCTGCTCTGTTCTAAGCCTATGAAAAAAAGTAGGTTAATAAGAAAACATAACCTTTGACTTTTTTCTTTGTGACATCCCTTATTCCTACATGTACACAGCTTATTACTGTTGAATAAAATCTCATAATCCTGAAGACTGGTACATCTATAAATTCATGGTCTCCAACTTCATCAGGGTCTTCAAAGTCTGTTGACAGTCCTTTTCCTCACCCTTGATCAGCTCCCATTCACATTCTTCTCATCAAATACATATCTTCAGAACTCAATGCAAGCTCTCTATCCCTTACTCATGGTATTTAAGTTCTGTTCAATTCAATGTGTGCTTAGCACTTACTATGTCAGTCAATGTGTTCGGCCCTGAAGATACAAAGACAAATGTGATGGCCCAACCCTAAGCAATCCTATGATTAGTGGTGATCAAACTTTTCTGTCTTAAGAGTCCTTTACACTCTTAAAAATTATTGAGAATCCCAAAATTATTTTTGTTTATCTTCATTGTATCTATTGATATTTGCCACATTCAAAGTTAAAACTGAGAAACTTTGGCCGGGCGCGGTGGCTCAAGCCTGTAATCCCAGCACTTTGGGAGGCCGAGACAGGCGAATCACGAGGTCAGGAGATCGAGACCATCCTGGCTAACACGTTGAAACCCCGTCTCTACTAAAAAAATACAAAAAACTAGCCGAGCAAGGTTGCAGGCGCCTGTAGTCCCAGCTACTCGGGTGGCTGAGGCAGGAGAATGGCGTAAACCCGGGAGGCGGAGCTTGCAGTGAGCTGAGATCCGGCCACTGCACTCCAGCCTGGACGACAGAGCCAGACTCCGTCTCAAAAAAAAAAAAAAAAAAAAAACTGAGAAACTTTTACAATACTAATTTATTGATTTATTTTAAATGCCAATAATAAGCCCACTATATATTGACATTATTAACATATATTTTCTTAAAAATTGTGATATTTTTATAAAAAAGATAATGAGAAGAGTAGAATTATTTTACATTTTTGAAAATTTATTTAATGTCTCTCTTAATAAATAGAAAAAGTGGATTGTCATAACTACTTCATTCAATCTGTTGTGATATGTTATTTGATTGACATATACGAAAACATTTCAGCCTCACACAGGTACATTGTTGAAAAGGGAGGATCTTATAAACCTTCTAAAATTGTTTTAGGGACTCCGAGGGTCTTTGAATCACACTTCAAAAACCTCTGGTTTAGGGAGTGAGATATTTACATAGATTATTTCAATGTGCTGTGCCCAGTGCAATTATAGATATATACACAGATTGCTGTTGGAGCACTTCTGTTCTTACCTCATCAATAAAATCTAGGCAACCAAATGTGAACCATTACACCACCACCGGGGCTGTGCTCTCTGGCTGCCACCACCACCCCTCCCTCACCTTCACCTCTGCCTCCAGTGCACATTAAAGATCCAAAGTCATGACTGACTCCAAGTATTTCACAACCAATAAAAAAGCAGAAATATTTGAACTAAAAGCTGAACTCAACAATGAAAAGAAAGAAAAGAGAAAGGAGGCTGCGAAGAAAGTGATTGCTGTTGCGACCGTGGGGAAGGATGCTAGTTCTGTCTTTCCAGACATAATGAACTGTATGCAGACTGGCAATCTGGAACTAAAGAAGCTTGTGTATCTCTATTTGATGAACTATGCCAAGAGTCAGCCAGGCATGGCCATCATGGCTGTAAACAGTTTCATAAAGGACTGTGAAGATCCTAATCCTTTGATTAGAGCCTTGGCAGTCAAAACCATGGGGTGCATCCGGGTAGACAAAATTACAGAATATCTCTGTGAGCCCCTCCTCAAGTGGTTGGAGGATGAGGATTCCTATGTTCGGAAAACAGCAGCAGTATGCGTGGCAAATCTCCATGATATCGACGCCCAAATGGTGGAAGATCAGGGGTTTTTGGATTCTCTATGAGGTCTTATAGCAGATTCAAATCTAATGGTGGTGGCTAATGCTGTAGCAGCATTATCTGAAATCAGTGAGTCTCAACCAAACAGCAACTTACTCGATCTGAACACACAGAACATTAATAAGCTGCTGACAGCCCTGAATGAGTGCACTGAAGGGGCCAGATTTCATCCTGGACTGCCTGTCTAATTACAACCCTAAAGATGATCGGGAGGCTCAGCGCATCTGTGAGCGGGTAACTCCCCAGCTATCCCATGCCAACTCAGCAGTGGTGCTTTCAGCAGTAAAAGTCCTAATGAAGTTTCTAGAATTGTTACCTAAGGATTCTGACTACTACAATATGCTGCTGAAGAAGTTAGCCCCTCCACTTGTCATTTTGCTGTCCGGGGAGTCAGAAGTGCAGTATGTCTCCCTGAGGAACATCAACTTAATTGTCCAGAAAAGGCCTGAAATCTTGAAGCAGGAAATCAAAGTCTTCTTTGTGAAGTACAATGATCCCATCTATGTTAAACTAGAGAAGCTGGACATCAGGATTCATTTGGCATCACAAGCCAACATCACTCAAATTCTGGCAGAACTGAAGGAACATGCCACAGTGGTGAATGTTGACTTTGTTCAAAAAGCTGTGAGGGCCATTGGACGGTGTGCCATCAAGATGGAGCAATCTGCAGTGTGCTGTGTAAGCACATTGCTTGATCTAATCCAGACCAAAGTGAATTATGTGGTCCAAGAAATGATTGTTGTCATCAGGGACATCTTCCGCAAATACTCTAACAAGTGTGAAAGTATCATTGCCACTGTATGTGAGAACTTAGACTCACTGGATGAGCCAGATGCTCGAGAGGCTATGATTTGGATTGTGGGAGAATATGCTGAAAGAATTAACAATGCAGATGAGTTACTAGAAAGCCTCCTGGAGGGTTTTCATGATGAAAGCACCCAGGTGCAGCTCACTCTGCTTACTGCCATAGTGAAGCTGTTTCTCAAGAAACCACCAGAAACACAGAAGCTAGTCCAGCAGGTGTTGACTTTGGCAACACAGGATTCTGATAATCCTGACCTTCAAGACCAGGGCTATATTTATTGGGATCTTCTCTCAACTGACCCTGTCACAGCTAAATAAGTAGTCTTGTCTGAGAAGCCACGGATCTCTGAAGACGGAATTTATTGAGCCAACTGTGTTGGATGAACTAATCTGCCACATTGGTTCTTTGGCCTCTGTGTATCACAAGCCTTCCAATGCTTTATGTGGAAGGAAGTCATGGAATCCATCGTAAACACTTGCCAATTCATCATGGGAGCACTGATGCAGGGGACAGCCTTGTTGGCACCACTACTGCAACGAACCTGGAACAGCCTATGGTTATCCCCTCTCAAGGTGATCTTCTCGGGAGTCTTTTAAACAGGTGGCTATGAAAAACAATATCGATGTATTCTACCTCAGCTGCCTCAGCCCACTCAATGTGCTTTTTGTAGAAGATGGCAAAATGGAGCACCGAGTCTTCCTTGCAACATGGAAGAATATTCGCAATGAAAATGAACTTCAATTTCAGATTCAGGAATGACATTTAAATGCTGACACTTTCCAGCAAGTTGCAAAACAATCACGTTTAGACTATTGCCAAGAGGAATATGGAAGGTCAGGACGTTGTGTACCAATCCCTGGAGTTCACTAATGGCATTTGGATTTTGGCCAAGCTACATATCCAGCCAGGAAACCCCAGTTATATGCTGTCACTGAAGTGTAGAGCTCCTGAAGTTTCTCAATACATCTATCAGGTCTACGACAGCATTTTGAAAAACTAACAAGACTGGTCCAGTAACCTCCAATCATGCTGTGATCAGTGCAAGTCAAGAACTCTTAACTGGAAGAAACTGTATTGCTGTGTAGAATCTGAACCCAAACACACTGAGGGCACCCTGCAAGGTAGTAACTAGTCTAACCTGTACTAACATTAAGGCACAACCTGTTGGATAGTTTTAGCTTCCTGTGAACATTTGTAACCACTGCTTCCGTCACCTCCCACCTCTTGCCACCTGCTGCTGCTATCTGTCCTTATTTATGGGCTTCTCCATGCTGTGCCAACGGCTGGCTTTTTCTACACCCTTTTTTGAGTATAGTTTGGTATTTTGTAATTGAGAGCTCATTTCAAAAGCAGGAAAAGACAACAAATATTAAAGCAAGGAAAAGTGTCATAAAAAAAAAACAAAAAACTTTCTCATCTCCCAAAGCAAAACACCTACAAAGGTGTCCCTACTCACACCCCCAAAACATCTTATTTCTCCAATCTCAGAAGATGAGGTGGATTGGCTGCTTTTTATTTATTTCTATTTAGTTTTAGTTGACAAATAACATCTGTATTTATATTTATGTGATATAATGTAATCTTTTGTTGTATGTATACATTGCGGAATTACTAGATCAAACTAATTAACATATCCATCACCTCAAATACTTACTTTTTTTTTTTTTTTCTGAGACAGAGTCTCGCTCTATTTCCTAAGTCAGAGTGCAGGCATGGGATCATAGCTCACTACAACCTCAAACTCCTGGGCTAAAGCAATCCTCCTGCTTTAGCCTCCAGAGTAACTAAGACTACAGGTGTATGCCACCATGCCTGGCTTATTTTGAATGTTTTTGTATAAAATGGGTGTAGCTATGCTGACCAAATGGATCTCAAATTCCTAACCTCAAACGATTGAATAATCCTCAATTGATTGCTCGTCATCCCAAAGCATTAGGACTAAAGGCATGAGTCACTGTAACTGACCCAAATACTTCTAATTTTCTGTGATGATGACAAAAAACCTACTTTGTCAGCAATTTTGAAATATACAATAAACTATTACATATAGTCACCATTCTGTATAATCGAGTTCTAAAACTTAATCTTCCTCACTAACTGAAACTTTGTACCCTTTGACCAACATCTTGCCATTTTTCACGCTGCAGGCCCAGCCTCTGGTAACCACCATTCTACTCTCTGCTTATATGAGTTCAATTCTTTTAGCTTCTCCATATGAATAGGATTATGTGCAATTTGTCTTTGTGTGTCTGGCTTATTTCCCTTAGCATAATGTCCCCCACGTGCATCCATGTTGTGGTAAATGCCAGAATTTCCTTCTTTTTTAAAGACTGATTAGTATTCTATTGTGTATATATATTACATTTTAAAACTCCATTTGTTTATTGATGGGCACCTATGCAGTTTCCCTATCTTACCTCTTTGACACAATTTCAGTTCCTCTGGATATATATACAGTAGAGGGATTGCTGGATCACATGGTAATTCTACTTTTAGTATTTTGAGAAACTTCCATACTGTTTTTCATAGAAGATTAACTAACTTACATTCCCATCAACAGTGTATAAGCATCCCCTTTTCTCCGCATCCTTGCCAACACCATTATGTTTTGACTCTTTAGTAACAGCCATTCTAATAGGTTTAAAATGATATCTCGCTATGGTTCTAATTTACATTTGCCTGATAATTAGTGATATTGAGCATTTTTTCATATATCCGTTGGCCATTTGTATGTCTTCTTTTGAGAAGTGTCTTTTCAGTTTCTTTGCCCATTTTAGAATCAGTTTATTTGTTCTCTTGCTATTGAGTTGTTTGAATTCCTTATATATTTTGGATATCGATCACTTATCAGATGTATGGTTTGCAAACATCTTCTCCCAATCCATGGACTGTCTCTTCACTCTGTTTCCTTTGCTGTGCAGAGACATTTTACCTTGATGCAATCCCATTTTTCTATTTTTGCTTTTGTTGTCTATACTTTCATGGTCAAATTAAAAAAAATCGCCCACACCAGTGTTGTGGTGCTTTTTCCTTGTATTTTTTTCCTAGTCCTTTTACAGTTTCAGGTTCTGTGTTTAAGTTTTTAATTCACTTTGAGTTTATTTTGTATGTGGTTGTATAGTCTTCTCTCCTCTTTAAAACTAACCTTTTAGGCAGGGCGCGGTGGCTCACGCCTGTAATCCGAGCACTTCGGGAGGCCGAGGCAGGTGGATCACTTGAGGTTGGAGTTCGAGACCAACCTGGCTAACATGGTGAAACCCCATTTCTACTAAAAAATACAAAAATTAGCTGGGCGTGATGATGCACGCCTGTAGTCCCAGTTACTTGGGAGGCTGAGACACAAGAACCGCTTGAACCAGGGAGGCAGGGTTTGCAGTGAGCTGAGATCAAACCACCGCACTCCAGCCAAGGAGACTCTGTCTCAAAAATAAATAAATAAATAAAATGACCTTTCAATCTGTATTTTCCTTCTTACTTTACATGTATTTCTTAAATAATCTTATTCCCCTACAAGATTATTTATTTTTTAGTAATAATAAATATTTTTATTATTTAAAAATATTTTTATTTTATGCACGTGAGTTTAGAGTTGAGTAATCATCACTACAATTCATTTTTAAAACATTTCCATCACCCACAAAGAGATTAGCTCCCTCTGGCTTTTCACTCACACATATATCTAATGATTCTTGCAAGCTATGTCTCTGTACTTGAAGTACTAGACATGGTCTGTTTGCTCCTTCCTCTAGATTCTCCATCTTTTCCTCTTTATTCTCTGCTCCCGGAGTCTAATACATGTGGCTTATACCATCAAATACGCACACATGCCTTCTGACTTTTAGTCGGGCTCAACCAATGAGGGATCCCATTAAGAAACTGGATGAAGGAATGAATGTAAGTCAGTGTTCCTCCTTCTCTGGGAAATCATGTCTTGCCTGTGTTCCTCCACATAAGATGACGGGTACTCACAAAGTGTGCTGCTTTAGCAGTTTCCAGCAGGGATTTTCTGCCTTTGTCCCTTCAGACCAAGGGCTGGTGATAAAGCAGTTGCTGCTACCCTTGGTTCCAGCATAATTCCTAGTAATGCTCATATGTTCCATCCATACCTTTGTAATTAGTCCCTTTGTAAATAATCCCTTCCTGAACTATCCTAATTTTAAAGTGGCATCTGTTTCCGGTTGGAAGCCCAGTGGATATGCTTTACTCTCCCTACCACACCAACACAAACACAGGACCAATATTTTAACTTATTACTGGAAATCTCAATTTCAGCAGGGGAAGGTGGTGTTCTCAGGCTCTCGCTGAGGTTCTTCCTATGCTTTAAGTTCTTTTCTATTGATAGAATCAGTACTACTCACTTTCCTTTCTGACTGGTCTTTGGTATTGATTTGTGAAACTTAAGGTGATTTTATTTTCTCACTTATTTTATTCAATGTTGGGGCTTCGTTTGTAGTTTTATGTGTAAACTGGATTTTTCCTTTGAGCATTTTATTTCTGAAATTTTCAGAAGTAAATCTCTCTTAGTCAAACATACAAAATACAAACATAGAAATGTTCATCTTTTTTTAGTTAGGGTGGACGCTTCTCTCAGTTGGATACTCTCAGTTGACTTTCTGCTCCCTAAACTGTTAAGATGTTTGACAATTGCTTTGGTTTCGATTTGTTGATATGAAACAGCATTTTTCATCTAACTGACATCACAAAATTGTGCATTTCATTTTCAAGTATAAACTCATCTTTACTGTATGCTTCACTTACATTTTTAAAAAATCAGAATAAAATAGTCTCTGCTAACCAGAGAAGTTGGTGTGCAGAACGTGCTTTATTTTCAAGTTGACTGTTTAGAGTGGAGAAGATATGTAGGAGGGGGTTGGTGGAACTGTCACTATTAGAACTATTACCAGTCACTGCTCTGACTGAAGCAGGAGGGTATTTGATTAACTGACTACAAGAGAGAGTTCAATGATTCATGAGGCATCAGAAAGAGCTATTTTTAAAAGTAATTTTTCGAATAGTGCTTAATGAGGAACATAACTGGAAATTGGGAAATCTTAAGTGTGTTTAAGAGTCTTGATCATATATTAGGTTGTGGTGTTCAAACAAGTTATAAAATGCTAAAAATAAGTGACTTTTAAATTCATATGTGAATGGAACTAATATAACAATTAGCTATGTAGTTTAAATAATGCCAAATGAGCTACTTTGATTAACGTCAGTAGGAAAATAGTTTCCATTGAAACCTTTCACGTTATGGCTACTATACTCAATTTTTAAAAATCAACGAATATTTTTGAGTCCCTGACTTTGAGGCATATAAAATATCATGGAAATATCTGTTGCATGCCAATTAGGTGGATGGCAAGAGGAACATTTAGTATAGTCATTAGGAGGCAATGAGACTTGTTTTACATTATGACAGTGACACTTTTCTCTCTTGGCTGAAATCCCTATTCAGAAAGCTGGGGAAATCACTCCAGATGTGTCTGTCATTCTAAATTCTAGCTTGCAGGCACTCTAGCTATTTTAAATGAAAATGATTTCTCATTAGAACAGAAGAAAAATCAACAAAAATCTCTTTCTTTGTGCCCTAAACACACTACCCCAAAATTCTGGCCAGTAATTGTAGCTCTTCTAGAGTCTGTTGTTCTAGAAATAAAATATTAAAGATTAACTTTATCAATTTACCCTTCAGTAGCTTCTACATGCACAGAGCTTTATCCTAAATCTGAATCTTGTTCTTATAGAATAATAACCTATGTGTGACAGAGAAACTGTTATGTGCTCAACAAATCTATGTTCTTTTCATTTTGGATAAACAGCTGAGCCACATTTCCTGAGCACTCCTGCAATTAGATGAAGGCATGTGGTTAGTCTTAGTCAGCAGAATATAGGCAGAAGAAATATTTGCAGGCCTAACCTCTAAAACCTCTTTTTCAGTCCTTTAAGTGGGTTCTGATTCTTTCTTCCCTGTGGAAAAGAAAAGCAGATGATTCACTGGAAGGCTTATGTGCCCTAGGGGATGGTGAACACACTATTTGGAAGAAACATGGGCTCCTAATTAAAAGCATAGAAGATAATTGGACTTGGATGAGTCATGAAACTTTATTGCACTCAATCACTAAGTTGTTAGGAATTTTTTTACTGCTTTTTGTCTACTCTTTGGAACTCGACATCTATCCACAGAATAAAGGAGACAATAGTACTGACAATTTGTGGATTTAGTGACTGGAAAGTCATCTCAACCTGGTGCCTTACTTACTGTTTGGGAGAACTTGTAAGAGATTACCTTCTATTTGTCCAGGTCTAGCAAAGGCTTTTATTACCCTACCCCTAGTGCTCTTCAACAAGATACCTAAATCACCCTCAGCTTTCAATGACAATTAAAATTTACCAGCTCCTATTCTCTCCATTCTGGTTAAAGCTATGCTTGCAGTACGCATACCTGTTTATAGAATGTATGTCTTACCTCTCATACCCTCACCCTGCCTATATAGGGTGCATTTATTTTATTTATTTATTTATTTGTTTGTTTGTTTATTTATTTATTTATTTTGAGACTTAGTTTCACTCTTGTCCCTCAGACTGGAGTACAATGGCATGATCTTGGCTCACTGCAACCTCCGCCTCTTGGGTTCAAGCGATTCTCCTCCCTCAGCCTCCCAAGTACCTGGGATTACAGGTGCTTGCCATCACACCCAGCTGATGTTTGTGTTTTTAGTAGAGACTGGGTTTCACCATTTTGGACAGGCTGGTCTCGAACTCCTGACCTTAAGTGACCCACCCACCTAGGCCTCCCAAAGTACTGGGAGCACAGGCGTGAGCCACCGCACCAAGCCTATGGGGTGCATTTGTACTCAGCTCACTGGTCAAACCTTGCAAATAAGTCTTCTCTTTTCCCTTCTTTATTAGTTTTGTCTGGCTGCTCCTCTTCTGTACTGACAAGACATACTCCGTACTCACAAAACATGTCACAAAATCTACATATTTGTATCAGAACATCCTCAAAGAGTTCCTTCTAGGGTATGACCTTTTTGCAGCAGACATTATAATACCAGATCTTAGTACAGTATGTGTACTGAGTAAACATGGCATTCATGTTTTCAATTTTCCCTGGTAACGTTGGTAAAAGTTTCGGAATCTTTACTATAAAGTCGGTATAGATGAATACTTTGTTTACATGCCAACCAACTTCAGGACTTTCAAAGTTTTATGTAATTAAATTGTAATAAACCTTTTAATTTTGGAACGATACAGACTCCGACTGGTGTATCACTCGGGGTTCTTTTATGTGGCACTATCTGCTAAAGAGGCCACTCTCACTGCTGCAGGATGGCGCTAATGTTGGAAATCTCTTTGTCTTAGCTCTACAGAGAAAAAGACCCTGGCCAAGTTTCCCGTCTTAGGTTTGTGGCCTTGCTACCTAATACAGTAGAGAGAAAGAAACTTGCCCACTTCCATTTCCGTTTGCAGTGAGAAATAAAGCACTCTGACCTACCATTACTGTGTATAATGCAGGATTCATCCTATGTAAAAATGAACATTCTGATACTGGGCAGTGTCCCTCCACCTCCATGGTAATTAAAAAAAAAATGTCATTTATGCCTGTTTTGATCACCACAGTGCGTCTGTGTCTTCACTGGGCCTCAATCTTTTTGAGTCTGAATTATTCTGACAGTTGTTGAGGATGATATCTTGACAGAAAAGACTTTACAAATTATTCCATAAAATTTTATAAGAAATGAGACCTATTGATGTGAATTTCAGTGCAAAAGAAGACTGTTGAACTGTACTCTCTTGCAATACTTCAAAGGGAGAGATGTGCCTAATGTAAATAGACAATTACATAATTTGAAAAAACGTTTTAATTTTTTATGTATTTCTCTAATTTTAAATTGATTGTGTAAAACTTTATTGAATACTGTATCATTCCTATTCAGAGATTACATCATTTGGAGCAAAAATGTGACTAAATATAAAAATATGTATCAAAAGACTCTCAGCACTTTGGGAGGCTGAGACGGGGGGATCACGAGGTCAGGAGATCGAGACCATCCTGGCTAACACGGGGAAACCCCGTCTCTACTAAAAAATACAAAAAACTAGCAGGGCGAGGTGGCGGGCACCTGTAGTCCCAGCTACTCGGGAGGCTGAGGCTGGAGAATGGCGTAAACCTGGGAGGCGGAGCTTGCAATGAGCTGAGATCCGGCCACTGCACTCCAGCCCGGGCGACAGAGCGAGACTCCGTCTCAAAAAAAATTAAAAAAAAAAAAAAAAAAAAAGGAATCTGTATCAAAAGACTCTCCATATGAATTGAGGTAAAACAGATTACATATAACTTTATCATACCTGGTTTATACTGTTTAACTTCATGATGTGTTTATATTGTCTTTCTCATTTTTAATAGGTAATATCATATCAAATCAATTAGAAAAAAATTGAAATTTTATGCAATGCAATTTTGTTCATTAATATTTAGGAATTGGGTTCTATATGCTAATGCAATATCATCATTACCATCCTCATACCACCTTACTTTTTTTTTTTTTTTTTTTGAGATGGAGTCTCACTCTGTCACCAGGCTAGAGTGCAGTGGTGCAATCTCGGCTCAATGCAACCTCCACCTCCTGGGTTCAAGCAATTCTCCTGCCTCAGCCTCCCGAGTAGCTGGCACTACAGCCACGTGCCACCACATCCAGCTAATTTTTTTGTATTTTTAGCAGAGATGGGGTTTTACCATGTTGGCCAGGATGGTCTCTATCTCTTGATCTTGTGATCCACCCACCTCTGCCTCCCAATGTGCTGGGATTACAGGTGTGAGCCACCGTGCCCAGTTTCCCACCTTACTTTTTAAAAGTGCATTACTCTTCAAATCACTTTCATGTTTAGTAACTCTCACGTTCCTCACAATTTCTCAGTAAAATCAATAGAGTAGGGTGATAATTTCCATTTGTCAGAAGAGGAAACTGAGACAAGCTTCGGTGACTTATCTATGATCACAAAGTTTTTAACAGAGCATATACTAAAACACCAGCCTTCTGACTTGAAACCAGTAAGCTATGCATTCCAAAACAAGGTATATCAAGTGTATATATTGTGAATAAGTAGATAAGGTAAAGCCATACAATTACCTAAAAATGTAGGGTAACTAATATCATCTTGATGGTTTCAGTAGTAAAAAAGACAAAATGTCTTTGGACAGAAATTGTTATTTGATTTTTTGTGTGTGTTTTATATACTTGATTATTGAAACGGCAGCTAACACAAAAAGGTGTCAGTGACTGCAGCTATGTCATAGTTGCTCCAATCTTTCAAGTATTTTAGTAATAACATAGTATTAGCTAACAGAAATATAGAAGTAATTGCATGCTGGTCACTAATCTATGCACTCTAAATTGGCACATTTGATTTACATTACAATTCTATGAGGTAGAAAGTATTTTTATTCCATTTAAAAATCAGGAAACTGAGGCTCAGGAAGTTAAAATAGTTTTCCCAGGGTCACAAAGAAGTTGCAGAACTGATATTCAAACCTGGGCAGCTTGACTGTAGTGTCTTCCCTCTTAAGCACTGTAATATACTATTATCCACATTTTATGTGTATAGAAAATGAAGTGCAGAGATTACCTTGCTCAAGGTCAGGAGTCAGTATGTAAACTCTGAATCTGGATCCAGAATACAGGATCTTAACAATGATGCTATACTGAAAAAATGACTGCTTAAAATTCTTAATTCCACAGAGATTTCTTTATTCTATTTATTGACAACTATGGGTAATTTTGTGCCCTGGAGAGACATTTGACAAAGACTGAAGACATATTTGGTTGTGAAAATCTGAGAAGGTGTGGGCAGAAAGGAGGAGGAGAGGCTGACAACTAGTGGGTAGAAGCCAGAAATTCTGGTAAACATCCTATCATCTAAAGTGCAACTCCCTACAATAAAGAAGTATCTTGTCTCAAATTTCAACAGTGCTGTGATTGAGAAACTTTGCTTTATTTTTACGATTATTATCTTTATGTAGCTATAAACAAGGTGAAGCATGTTTCTGGGTATCATTTAGTTTAGAGGGGGATATGCTAATAATGTTAAATGAAACAGTAGCACAATTTAAAAGCCTAGAATAATGTACGTTTAAAAACTGTCTTTAAAATTTATATTTAACTTTTAAAATAAACTGGAAAAAAACATGCTCAAATCCTACAATACAGCCATCCTACGGGATGAAAACTGTTATTTTTGTAATTTTTTCTTTTCTAGTGAGCTTCCAGTCCCTCATATAATGCCGGTTTTGTTCTGCTATATGAGAAGATTGGTGAAAAGGCAAGCCAGGTAAGCCACCAATTCCTTGAGAATCAATGAGAGGATTAAAGTGAAAATTCTCTTCCCTGCACAAATCCAGAGGGTAAATTACTACATGTTTCTGGGCTGAAAAAAGAAATTTTGAGTTGATTTGTTTTAGCATCACTTCTTTAAAAAAATACACTTTAATTATTAAGTTACTTTCATATTGGTCAATATTTCAGAATTAACAGTTTGCGTGGTACAAAGGCAAATACACATAGGAAATCAATAAACATTACTGGATGATGGTGATGATGATGATAATGATGTCAATGAATAAGCTTTGGAAATACATTTATATATAACAATATTAGCTTAAATGTTTCTTGTATTTAAAGTCATGAAAAAATAATCCCACTTACAAAATACAGAAGCTAATAAACTATGTACATGGTAGTTAATTTATAACACACAACCAAATCTCACTAATTTACAACTATGAACATGCAAATGATGCATCAAAATATTTTTCAGGGTATTTTAAACAAAGGATTTTCTTACTGCAGTACTTGCAAGTACTTTCTTACGGCAAGTACTTCAGTAAGAAAATGCTATATATAAAAATATATAGTATTTGGTCAGCAAAGGCCTCAAGGAGCAAATCCATTGAATAATAATATAGTTAATTCTTCTTAGTGATTATAAAACTACAAAATAATTGCAGATAAATAATTAAGGAACTGATAATGAAAATCAGAATAAATTACAAAGAATTATAGTTTAATAGGTACTGCCTTATAAATTTGAGTATACTATGTCAAGAAAAAGAAAGAAAATTGTACTGAAACATTTGCTAATCATAATTTTATTTTTCATTGAGTGGAAAACATAGACTTAGCCCTAAATGCTGTCAAATTATTTTGTATTAGAGCTCTTTGTTACCTTGCAACTCTAACATAAAAGGTTACATTATTTTCCTGTCCAATTCATTCACAGTTAAGGTCATTTTATTATGCTCAATGATGCTATTCTAAGACAATTAAAGGGTGGAGAATAAATAAATCTTCCCTTCTTTTCTATTTCTTTCCATCTCCCAGTATCCACCCTATTAACTTTTCTATACTAAATGATAAAAATACTTACAGCACATCAGCAAAAAGACCTTGGAAGAGGTCATAGCAAATAGCTACCACAGAGACTGGGAACGATGCATATCTCTCACTTATGTGTGTGGAGGGGGTCGGGGATGGCCGCGTCAGCGTGCTTTAAATGCATAACGGGAAGGAACTGCTCTCATTTAGATCATATTTAAGGAACAGGTACATTATTAACTTTCTACTTGGAACAGGCACCTAGTCCTCTGCTTTGACATGAGCTCAGAAATAAGGCCCCTCACTGATCTCTGTTTATTTATCTTGCTTCCCTGGTTCTCCTTCACCTATGGCTACGAAAAAAGACTTCGAAGGGCAGAATGTGGACTGGTATCTCTGACAACACAGTTTGCTTGATCGCTCAAAATACTAAAACCCATTAATAAAAATGCAAGATGTGATTTTACAAAAAGAAGTGGAGAAGACACATGGAAGATGACAGTATGGCTGAAGCACAAAATGTAGGTCTAATGAAAAAAAGGAAGATGAGCTACTGTCTTTTAGGCAAGATTAAATTCTTTACCACTTACATGGTCTATGAGATTATCACTAATATACTAAAACATATGTCTTCTCTTCAGTAATTTCCAATCTTCTTACTCTCATTCGCTGTTCATGGCACAAATGTGAAGACAAGGATAGGTCCAGCGTACCACGGTATATTTTCATCCAATTTCCTCCTGTTAGATCAGATTATGTTTCATCCAAACCACTTCCCACTATTGATCTCATTAAAACATTTATCTGGAGACAGTAATATTCTCCACAATGTAGCAATAAAAAACACAAAATAAATTGGACAAGGGCAAGGGGAGAATTAAAATAATTGTTTAGTACTTATTTCAGTTTCTGGATCCAGAAATTCTTTGTAATGCCAATGGAGTCATTCAGAAATTCTTCAAGTAAGGTTAAAATAATTTATGATCCTCCCTTCATTTAACAAACGTAGTACTCCCATGGACACGTCAGTTCTTTAAACACATTTTAAGCTATTTACAAATCAGGGGGCAATTGTGATCCTTTTTTCTAGATTTGTCTTTCTCCCTTCTTGTTAAAAAATGTAAACTTCTTTCTTTTTAAGGCTAAACTTTCTGTGTCTTCTAGAACTTCACCTCTTTAATGTATCTCCTTTTTCTACCATTAATCTGTTTATTTCTGTTAAATTCTTATTACTCCACACTGTGCCCAAGACTTCTCTTCCCTAACAAAGCAATACAAAATCTCTACCTGTAATCCAAACTCTCAATCTGATTTAGGGGTTATCTGCCTGCAAAGAACAGGAACCTGTTAAAAAATGTTAAGGTATGAAGGAGACATTAAAAATGAGTTGTCTTAAAAAAAAACAAAAGAGAGTGCCAAAAGGATTTTAGGTGAACTGGAGATCTGTAAAGCAGCTAGATTCTCCCATAAGTGTGTGCACACATGCATACATGCATATACACACACAGAAATGAGGTCATATATATGTATTTTTCAGTAACTTGATTATTAAAAAAATTTTTTACAATAAACTGAATAACATTCCATGAATTAAATGTTCCATAATTTACTTAACAATTTCCTCGATTAGCAGTTATGTATCTTGTTTTTAACTGTTACCCCCTGCCCCACCCCCGAGAAGGAGTCTTGCTCTGTCACCAAGACTGGAGTACAGTGGTGCAATCTTGGCTCACTGCAACCTCTGCCTTCCGGGTTCAAGTGATTCTCCTGCCCCAGCCTCCCGAGTAGCTGGGATTACAGGCACCCACCACCGAGCCCAGCTAATTTTTGTATTTTTAGTAGAGACAGGGTTTCACTGGGTTGGCCAGGCTGATCTCGAACTCCTGACCTCAGGTGATCCGACTGCCTCAGCCTCCAAAAGTTCTGGGATTACAGGCATGAACCACCGCACCCAGCGTTTTTAGATTTTTAAATACATTTCAAATATTGCTGCAATAATTTATACCACATCTTATGGTATGTGTATAAGTTTTTCTGTCAAATACAATACCATAAGTAAAATAGTTTTGTCTAAGGCATGCACAAGAGTTTTAATAGATTTTTTTTTAATTATACTTTAAGTTCTAGGGTACATGTGTACAACATGCAGGTTTGTTATATATGTATACATGTGCCATGTTGGTGTGCTGCACCTGTTAACTCGTCATTTACATTAGGCATATCTCCTAATGCTATCCCTCCCCCCTCCCCCCACCCTATGGCAGGCCCCGGTGTGTGATGTTTCCCTTCCTGTGTCCAAGTGTTCTCATTGTTCAATTCCCACCTATGAGTGAGAACATGTGGTGTTTGGTTTTCTGTTCTTACAATAGTTTGCTGAGAATGATGGTTTCCAGCTGCATCCATGTCCCTACAAAGGACATGAACTCATCCTTTATAATGGCTGCGTAGTATTCCATGGTGTATATGTGCCACACTTTCTTAATCCAGTCTGTCACTGATGGACATTTGGGTTGGTTCCAAGTCTTTACTATTGTGAATAGTGCTGCAATAAACATATGTGTGCATGTGTCTTTATAGCAGCATGATTTATAATCCTTTGGGTATATACCCAGTAATGGGATGGCTGGGTCAAATGATATTTTCAGTCCTAGATCCTTGAGGAATCGCCACACTGTCTTCCACAATGGTTGAACTAGTTTACAGTCCTACCAACAGTGTAAAAGTGTTCCTATTTCTCCACATCCTCTCTAGCACCTGTGGTTTCCTGACTTTTTAATGATCTCCAGTCTAACTGCTATCTCATTGTGGTTTTGATTTGCATTTCTCTGATGACTAGTGATGATGAGCATTTTTTCATGTGTCTGTTGGCTGCATAAATGTCTTCTTTTGAGAAATGTCGGTTCATATCTTTTGCCCACTTTTTGATGGGGTTGTTTGTTTTTTTCTTGTAAATGTGCTTGAGTTCTTTGTAGGCTCTGGATATTAGCCCTTTGTCAGATGAGCAGATTGCAAACATTTTCTCCCATTCTGTAGGTTGCTTGTTCACTTTGATGGTAGTTTCTTTTGCTGTGCAGAAGCTCTTTAGTTTAATTAGATCCCATTTGTCAATTTTGGCTTTTGTTGTCATTGCTTTTCGTGCTTTATTCATGAAGTCCTTGTCCATGCCTATGTCCTGAATGGTATTACCTAGGTTTTCCTCTAGGGTTTTTATGGTTTTAGGTCTAACATTTGTCTCTAATCCATCTTGAATTAATTTTTGGGTAAGGTGTAAGGAAGGGATCCAGTTTCAGCTTTCTACATATGGCTAGCCAATTTTCCCAGCACCATTTATTAAATAGGGAATCCTTTCCCCATTTCTTGTTTTTGTCAGGTTTGTCAAAGATCAGATGGCTGTAGATGTGTGGTATTATTTCTGAGGGCTCTGTTCTGTTCCATTGGTCTATATCTCTGTTTTGATACCAGTACCATGCTGTTTTGGTTACTGTAGCCTTGTAGTATAGTTTGAAGTCAGGTAGCGTGATGCCTCCAGCTTTGTTCTTTTGGCTTAGGATTGTCTTGGCAATGCGGGCTATTTTTGGTTCCTTATGAACTTTAAAGTAGTTTTTTCCAATTCTGTGAAGAAAGTCATTGGTAGCTTAATGGGGATGGCATTGAATCTATAAATTACCTTGCGCAATATGGCCATTTTCACAATATTGATTCTTCCTATTCATGAGCATGGAATGTTCTTCCATTTATTTGCATCCTCTTTTATTTCACTAAGCAGTGGTTTGTAGTTCTCCTTGATGAGGTCCTTCACATCCCTTGTAAGTTGGATTCCTAGGTATTTTATTCTTTTTGAAGCAATTGTGAATGGGAGTTAACTCATGATTTGGCTCTCTGTTTGTCTGTTATTGGTGTATAAGAATTCTTGTGATTTTTGCACATTGATTTTGTATCCTGAGACTTTGCTGAAGTTGCTTATCAGCTTAAGGAGATTTGGGGCTGAGATGATGGAGTTTTCTAAATATACAATCATGTCATCTGCAAACAGGGACAATTTGACTTCCTCTTTTCCTAATTGAATACCCTTTATTTCTTTCTCCTGCCTGATTGCCCTGGCCAGAACTTCCAACCCTATGTTGAATAGGAGTGGTGAGAGAGGGCATCCCTGTCTTGTGCCAGTTTTCAAAGGGAATGCTTCCTAATTTTAATAGATATTGTCAAACTCATATTCGAACAAGCTTTATCATATTATACTCCCAGTAATCTGGTATGGTGAAATCTATTTCCCAATATTCTCATCAACAGTGGATATTATCAATGTTTTAAATATTTGCCAAGGTAAAGCATAAAAATCAGTAGCTCACTGATGCTTTATTTTCATTATTCAGTTTTATCTTATTTTCAATTTTTATTTTATTGATTACTAATGAACCCATGTAATTTTTGCACATCTATTTGTCCATATTTATTTCTAAGAGTTATTGTTGCTCCAAAAGACCACTATATATTTATGTATATGTTACAATTATCTTTGGCCTCTCTTTTTACCATACAGACATTTTACATTTTTATGTAGTTAAATTGGTTACTATGTTATCTGTGGCTTCTGGGTTCTGTATCATAATTAATAAGTTCTTCTGTACTCTGGGATTAAAATACACAATGAGATTCTTCTGATATGATTACAGTTTCATCTTTAGGATTTAAAGCTTTACTCTACTGGAATTTATTTTTGTTTAAGGTGTGAAACAGATTGTCCAAACTTATTTTTATTACTAAATAGTTTTCCAAACATGTATACAATATTTCACTCCACTTTTTATTATATAAAATGCTACTTTTATTGTACATTAAAAAAAAAAAAATTCCCAAAACTCTACCTACTTCCCCACCAACCACTCCAGCCCTCTGGTAACTATCATTTCACTCTCTAATTCTTTGAGAACAACTTTTTAAAATATCAGTGACATCATGTGGTATTTGTCTTTCTATATCTGGATTCTTTTCAGTTGACATAATGACCTCCACGTTCATACATATCTCAAATGACAGAATTTTTCCCTTTTGTCTTTTAATGGTATTCCGTTGTATACATACACCACATTTTCTTTATCCACCCACCTATTGATAGAGATAGGTTGAATCCATATCTTGTAAATAATGCTATTGTAAATAATGCTGCAATAAACATGGTAGTGCAGATATTTCTTCGACCTACTGACTTGATTTATTTGAACATGTACCCAGCAGTGGAATTGCTGGATCATATGGTAGTTCTACGTTTAATTTTTTGAGAAACCTCCATTCTGTTTTCCATAATGGTGGTACCAATTTATATTCCCACAAAGAGTGTACAAGAGTTTCTTTCTCTTCACATCTTCACTAACACTAATCTTTTGTGGTTCTGATAATAGACATTCTAACACATATGAGGTGATACCTCATAGTTTTAATTGGTATTTGCCTGATGATTTGTGGTTAAACTTCTTGGTTTTTTTTTTGTTTGTTTGTTTTTGTTTTTTAAATCAGTTGACCATTCATATATCTTCTTTTGAGAAATGTCTGTTCAGGTCCTTGACCCATTTTAAGACTGGATACTTTTTTTATTGGTATTGAATTGAGTTATGCAGGTAATTTGGGTATTAACCCCTTGTCAGGTGTACAGGTTACAACTATTTTTTCCCATTGTGTAAGTTGTTTCGTTATTCTGTTATTGATTTCCTGGCTGTGTGGAAGCTTGTTAGTGTAATGTAATATCATTTTTCTATTTTTACTTTTGTTGTCTGTGCTTTCAGGATCATATCAAGAAAAAATCATTGCTCAGACTCATGTCATGTAGCTTTTCCCCTATGTTTCCTTTCAGGAGTTTCAAATTTTGAGGTCTTACATTTAAGTTATTTAGTTTATTTGGAGTCAATTTTTGCATACAGTATGAGATAAGGGTCTAGTTTCATTCTTCTGTGTGTGGTTATCCAGTTACCCAGCACTATTTATCAAAGAGAATGTCCATTTCCCATTGTGTGTTCTTCACACGTTTGTTGAAAATCAATTTTCCATAAATATGTGGATGTATTTCTGGGCTCTATTTTCTATTCCAGTAGCCTATGTCTCTCTTTTTTTATATCAATACCATACTGTTTTTATTACTAAAGCTATGCAGTATATTTTGAAGTCAGGTAGTTTGATTTGTTCAACTTCATCATTTTTGCTCAAGATTGCTTTGGCTACTTGGGGTATTTTGTGATTCTATACAAACATTATCACTGATTTTCATACTTCTATGAAGAATATAGCTGGTATTTTGATCTTATTGTATTCAGTCTTTGGTCACTTTGAGTAGTATGGAAACTTTAACAATATAATTCTTCCAGTTAATGAGCCTAGATATCTTTTCATTTATTTGTATCTTCTTCAATTTCTTTCATCAATGTTTTACAGATTTCAGGATAGAGATCTTTCACTTCCATGGTTAAATTTATTTCTAACTATTTTGGTTTTGTAGCTATTGTAAATGGAATTATATTCTTTATTTCTTTTTCAGATAGTTTGCTTTCAGTGCATAGAAATGCTACTGATTTTTGTATGCTGATTTTGTTTCCTGAAACTTTAGTGAATTTGTTTATCAGTTCTAACAGACTTTTGGTGGAGTCTTTAAGATTTTCTATGATCATTTCATCTGCAGAGATGGTTTGACTTTCTTCTTTCCTATTTGGATGCATTTCATTCCATTCTCTTGCCTTGTTGCTCTGGCTAAGACTTAAGAGTTCTATGTTGAATAGAGGAGGCAGAAGTGGGCATCTTTATCGTTCCAGATCTTACAGGAAAAGTTTTCACGTTTTCTTGTTGAGGATGATTATAGCTGAGGGTTTGTCATGTATGGTCTTTACTGTGTTATAGTATGATTATCCTGTTCTTAATTGGTTGAGAGGTTTAATTGTGTGAGGATGTTTTGTTAAATGCTTTTTTATGTATATTGAAATGATGTAGGTTTTTTTCTTTCATTCTATTAATGTGATGTCCCATATTTATTGATTTCCTTATCTTGAATCATCTTGTTTGCCTAGAATGAATCCCACTTGATCATAGTGAATAATCATTTTAGTATACTGTTGAATTCAGTTTTCTGGTATTTTCTTAGACTTTTTGCCTTTCTGTTCATCATGAATATTTGTCTGTAGTTACCTTTTTTTGTAGTGTATTTGTCCAGCACTGATATCAGGGTAATGCTGGCCCCATAAAATGAGTCTGAAAGTGTTTCCTCTTCTTTAACATCTGTGAAGCATTTGAGAAGAATTGGTGTTAGTTCTTTAAAAGTTTGATATAATTTAGTAGTGAAGACATCAGGTCCTGGGACTTACTTTGATGGGAGACATTTTATTACTGATTCAATCTCCTTACTCATTATTGGTGTGCTCAGATTTTCTACTTCTTCATAGTTTAACATTGGTAGATTCTATGTGCCAAGAAATTAACTTATTTCTTTTAGATTATCCAATCTGTTGGCATATGTTAATGCATAATAATCCTTTATGATACTTTGTATTTCTGGTTTATTGGTTATATTGTCTTCTTTTTCATATCTGATTTTTTTTTAATTTTCTCTCTCTTTTTTTAACTTTTATTAGGTTTGGGGGTACATGTGAAGGTTTGTTATGTAGGTAAACTTGTGTCACAGAGATGTGTTGTACAGATCATTTCAACACCCAGGTATTAAGTCCAGTACACAATAGTTATCATTTCCACTTCTCTCCCTCCTCCCACTCTCTACCCCCAAGTAGACCCCAGTGTCTATTGTTTTCTTCTTTGTGCTCATAAGTTCTTATCATTTAGTTCCCACTTACAAGAGAGAACATGAAGTATTTTATTTTCTGTTCCTGCATTAGTTTGCGAAGCATAATAGCCTCCAGCTCCATCCATGTTCCTGCAAAAGACATGGTCTCATTCTTTTTTTATCACTGCATAGTGTTCCATGGTATATATGTACCACATTCTCTTTATCCAGTCTACTGTTGATGGTCATGTAGGTTGCTTCCATGTCTTTGCTATTGTGAATAGTGCTGCAATGAACATTCACATGCATGTGTCTTTATGATAGAATGTTTTATATTTGTCTGAATATATACCCAGTAATGAGATTGCTGGGTCAAGTGGTAGTTCTGCTATTAGCTCCTTGAGGAATCGCCATACTATTGTTCCACAAAGAGTGTATAAGTATTCCCATTTCTGTGCAGCCTTATCCACATCTGTTATTTTTTGACTTTTTAATAATAGCCATTCCAACTGGTGTGAAGAAAGTGGGCAAAGGACGTCAACAGACACTTCCCAGTATTCCCTCAGTTGTAGGGAATAATTAGTCCTAGAATGAGCATTACTATTTTCCTAACAAATCTTAATAGAAACACCAAAAAGATCATGTTATTTCCAAATAACTGCCACCTAGGATGAAACTAAAATAATATTTATAGGACCAAAAAGTTATTCAGCACTCAACAGTATAACATTCATAATGTCTGTTTTCCAGTAAGAAAATGACCAGTCATGCAAAGAAGGAAGATGTGACCCATAATGAAAAGATAAATCAGTCAACTGAAAATCTCCCATAACTGACACATATGTTAGAATGAGCAAAGGACAACTATATATCTGTGTGTATGCACATATATATTCTGTATACTTAAAAAGTTAAGACACATGGAAGATGTGAAAAATATTCAAATTGAATTTCTTGGCATGAAGAACACAATATTTGAAATGAAAACTGTAACTTTTAAGATAAAAGATATTCTGGATGAGATAAAAGGCAGACTACACATTGACATATATTAGTGAAATTTAAGACATAAACGCAGAAACTATACAAAATGAAACAAAGAGAAAAAGTATTTAAAAATAAGAGCATCTGTGAATGGTGGGATAATTTAAGAGGACTAACATAGTTTTAATTACACTTCCTACAGGAAAAGAAAGAGAGGCTGAGATAAAAAAAAAATGTGAATAAATAATGTCTGCAAATTTTCCTAATTTGATAAAAACTATAAACCCACATATACAAGAAACTCAAAGAGACCTGAAGAAAATTAACCAAGACATGTCATAATAAAACTGCTCAAAACCAGAGATCAAGACAAAATATTGAAAACAGTCAGAGAAAATAGACTATGTGATAATACAGTGGCATTCTCTAGTGACTCACTCACTCAACCCCAGTCTCAGAGAAAGCTGTAATATAAATAAATGCTTAGGTGCGTGTGCCTCTGGAGCATATGCTAAACTGCTAGGCTTGAGTGACAGTGAAAGTGGCGTTGGTGGTGAGGATGATTATACCTCGGAAATTTTTTGTAACGGTGTCACTCAGTCCCTAGGCTTAAACCATATACAACTTGCATTTTTGTTACTTGCTGCTACTAATATTTTCACATACAAGTCTGAATTTTGGAGATATATATGCTGTATTTTCTTTCAAAGACATAGAAACGCATTTCTACTATTGGAAGGATATGGATCACAATATAACATGTAATTACTCATTGTGTTTATTTTCATGACTGTCAGCTACAAATTGTGTAGATACTGACATTCAAAATACATTAAGATATTGATACTAATAGAAAGAATCTAGAAAAAATCTCCCCCAAATTCTCCCATATAAATAAGTGTATGGGTGAAAAGTATGAAATGTTCATCGACTGTAGATTCTCTGGAAAACCTCTCATGGACTATAGTTCAACTGTAATGAATTATTAAATAGTCAATGAAGTGGAGTCACTTCCTTGCTATTCATTTCATTTTTATCCTACAATCTTACAAAGTACCTTATACTCTAGGATGGAATTTCAAAGAACGTTTCACTCTGTCTTGTTTTTCTATCACTACTCCTTGGACGTATCTCTGCTATTATTCACTGAGTTGAGATTTTAAAACCATGCCTCTGTAACATAGACTAAAAAACTAGTGAATGGAAAAGAGTTCTCTGCATTATTTTAAAATAATCAGAAAAAGTAACATAATCAAATAGAAATATGAAAGAGAAGTTCATACAAAAGAACAAATGTCTTAAAAACATATGTAAAGATGTCCAGCCATATTTATAATCTAAGAAATACAATAAAACAGCAATAAGATAGCAACTTTGAATTGCTGAATATAAAAAAAATTTTATTATACTCAGTTTTTATGAGTATGACAGAAAGAGGCACTTCTACACTTTGTTGCTGGGAGTAAATTTGAAGTAAACTTCTCGGAGACCAATTGAAAAATTGCAATCAAAATTAAAATGCACATGCCTTTTCAACATAATGGAGGCTGCTTAAATAAATCGTGACACATGTATACAATGAAAACATTCAGCCACTATTAATGAGACAGACTGGTATATGATGACTCTGTAAATGCTTATAAGGAAAATAAGTTGCTGAATACTTTGTATTTGGAAAGCAACTCTTCATGATTGTTACCATTGTGGGAAAAATGGCAATGAGATAGTGTGGTTATACTTGTATTTTTCTACTATTTTTCCTTTGAAATATTCATCCTGACTACATAGAATTTGCTTTAAGAGATGGGATCTCACTATGTCCTTTTGGCTGGTCTGGAAGTCCTAGCCTCAGGTGATCCTCCTGCCTCAGCCTCCCAAACAACTGGAATTACAGGCATGAGCTACTGTGCCCAGCTCCCACATATAACTTTTACGGTAAAAACAAATGTATGTTGAAGAGTCAGCAATGACTTTGATGGCACAATAATCAGTTTTTCTTTTTCATTTTGATGGAAAAAAGTGAATTTTGTATTATAGAACAAATAAAACTATTATGGATGTTTATGTTTTATTGTATTTTGACAATTCTACAATTTTTTAAAGTTAAAATACTTCCCCCTCAATAAGGTTGGAAGTGCTTAGCCTTCTCCTTACAATCCCAAGTTTCTGGTATGAAATTAGTGATGGACTATTTCTTCGCTCAGTTCAAACTCTGGATTAGGAGAACAAATTCTAGAGTCAAGATTCCTTAGATTCAGGTATCTCTGAGTCTATCCATCTTTGTGTCTGTAAAATAGAGTAATAATAACATCCACTTTATGAGACTCTTGTTAAGCCCCAAATAGATTAATTTATAAAGTTATTAAAACATAGTGAGTGCTAACCAAATGCTAACTACAATCGATATCCTTATTGATTGATATATGTTAATTAATTAATATCCAATATAAGAGTTTAACTAGCCAATGCATAAAAAATTGTTTCAAACATTTGACAAAAGTCTTTCACACTTTATCTCATAATGCAGTTGATATATTTAACTTATGCCTTTAAAACAACGGTGCACACAGGCCGGGCAGAGTGGCTCATGCCTGTAATCCTAACACTTTGGGAGGCCATTAGAGACCAGCCTGGCCAACATGGTGAAACCCTATCTCTACCCAAAATACAAAAATTAGCCGGGCATGGTGGTGCATGCCTGTAGTCCTAGTTACTCAGAACGGCAAGGCAGCTGAATTGCTCGAACCCAGGAGGCGAAGGTTATGGTGAGCCCAGATCATGCCACTGAAGACATGCCTGGGAGACAGACAAAACTCCATCTCAAAAAATAAGTAAATAAATATTTTTAAAAATGGTGCACACAGTAAACTCAAGTGAAGTTAGATATCATTTATTTGTAGAAAATGTCAAGAAACACAATGGATTGTTACATCAGCAATTGGACACACTGTGTTGGTGGGTTAAATTCATCAGCCCAGAACTCTAAATTTCACGCTAAGATGATCTTAGAGGGCCAGCACTGAAATAGTTCTTGGTATAGCATAGAAAGCATGCATTTTCACATGTAATGGCATATAATTATGTCTGCCTAAAATGTCTTTGTCCCTTTTGTGAGCTGGCAAACCTTACTCTTCTTTCAAACCTAGTTAAATAATAACTCTTCTCTTGAAATCTTGTCCAATTTTCAGTGACAGAATTAGTTTTTCTGTCCTTCCAGTTACATCTTGTTAATATCAATGTAATAGTACTTAGCATTTTTTTTTTTTGCTGTAATTATCAGCTTACATGTCTTTTTCTGCCCACCGATGGTGAGCATCTCAACAGAAGGCATTATTCCTTATTGATTGTTGGTTCCAGAAACCTCATGCCATTAGTACAACATGAGATTCCGACAACTCCATCAAAAGATAAAGATATCTGGAAATCTTGTGATTCAAAGAATCAAACTAGTGATAGCCACAGCATGGATGTGACAGCAATTTGTGAACTTTATCAGTGAGGTCTGTTAATTATCGACACCCAAAGTTAGTCCAGGAAAAATATCAAATTAGTATTCATAGTACTTGCTAGCTTGGTTCCTGGAGTTTAAATCCCTGTTCCATGACTTACTGTATTATTTTGGGAAAATGTATTAACTTTTTGCAAGTCCATCTGTAAGATGGGGATCATAACAGTACTAACATTTTGGGGAGTACTTTTGAGAAAACTAAATTTAAAATTTATTTGTAAAGCACTTAGCACATGCCACATATAGTGCTTCATAAACAAAGAAACTCTTGTGAACCTTTTGTGTCTCCGTTTTTTCGTGTGTGAAATGATGATATTAATAGTATCTAACTATGATACTGTTGTAATAATTACAGGAATCAATGAATATAAATTTTTAGCACCGTTTCTGGTAAGAAATTTATAAGTATTATTATTATTAATCATTATTAATGGTATAATCATTAATAAGTAAACATAAACATAATAGAATAAATTATGAGATTGGCGCAAAAATAATTGTGGTTTTTGCCATTGAAAGTAATAACAAAACAATTTCCTAGTTTAAAGCAGTAATCTTCCCCATACACCCAGAACTTTCAAACTTTACCCTTCTGAGCACTGGAGACTCTAGAAACATCTGAGAAATTGCTATACAAAAAAAGGGAGGAAAAAGTGTGAAGCTCAGACCCTCCAACCTATTTCAGTCAGAGAGTTTTGCTTATCGTTTTTCTATATATGAGATTTTACACACTATTTTAAAAAATTACTTCAATAAACCTTGCAGCTTCCCTAAACTCACATGCCCTAATTGGACGGAACTGAGAGCTTTAATCAATACAGCAACTGTACCACACACTGTTCTGCTGAGCTATGTACTCACTGAGAATTGAAAAGCCCAAACCCTCTTCTCAGGTGACATTAACCTTTTATTCATAACAGAAACATGAGAACATTATTCTCAATAAGATGCCTTCAAGGAAATTTGAGGTAGTTAATCTTAAACCAGCCTCAAATGGACAGCGAAGATTCAAACAAGTTCTTAAACATGAAGATTTACATTGTGGAATAAATACTGAATACATTTCTTTTCCAGTTCAGAGTACTCTATTCTACTTGTTTCTATTAGACCCGCTAGGGTTAGTAGAGCCCCTTTTCTCTTATATTTCTTGCCTGAACACTTTCTTTCCTTTAAATCTGTCTTCTTATGGTATCCAACTTTCCCCACACTGCACATACATACCTGTGATCATTTTATATTTACTCCAGGTTTTCTTCATTCTCATATGACTTTTCTCAGGGGACAGTGACTGAGTGGAACAAATAAGTGGAGACACACCATGGTTTTATGATATTAAGGATAATGTTTCCATTTCGATTTTTGGCATTTTTTTCTTAGACTTTGCAGCATTTCACTGACCTTTTTGAACTTACATGATGAGCTTCAAATTTCAGGGAACAAGAAAGCTACCATAGCAAAATATCTTATTCCCATCTAAATTTTCCTTGACTCATCCAGGCACAGTACTGATAAAATAAATAAAAATTGTTCTCTTCATTCCTCTGATCCAAGGATGGAATAATAAGAATTGTAGTCTGTGGAATTTTTAAGGACCTAGAACAATAACCACCCTACATTAACTGAGAGAATTTTTACACCATAGAACTGAATGTACATCACATTATACTTTTGCAGGCTAAGAAGACAGCATCAGAGTTAATGTCTGTTAGTTAAAATTCAGTATGTAAGTGGATATGCTTATATGATAACTATAAACATATATATCAACATAGATTAATCATAACCATATATATTCAATAAGCATAGATGAATCCTACAATGTTTTACATACTCAGTTTTATAATTTCACAAAGCCTTACTTGATATTTCAACTCACAATTCTTATTGTGCATAGATGAGGGTTTCCACACATTTTTATGCTCACTGTTATCAGTGAAAACATTTTTAACATATACATCAATATATAGAAATATATGGTATAGACATATTTTATGGTAAATCATAAGTCATATCCAAAAATAAGACATAAAAGAAAGATTAACTTATTTCAAAATTTTATGTTTTTGCATTAAAAAATCTTGCTGCACAGAAATATTAGTAATTGGAAGAATAGATAAATAAAACAAAACCCAACAGTATGTGGCTTACAAGAGACTTAACTACAAGAGCACAGAAAGATTTAAAGATTAATGATTTAAATGAAAAGGATTTACTGTGCAAATGCAAATCAACATAAGGACAGTGCAATTGCAGTCAGTTCAGTAAGAAAATATGGCAGCTATAAATTGTATATGACTAATAAAATTGTTTCAAGATATACAAGCAAAAATTAACAGAATTACTTGAACTCAATAGATTAAGCAGTAATCACATTGTTTAAATTTGATATACACATATATACATATATATGTGTATATAAAATATACTAAAAATAACAGTAACAGAAAATACTTCAATTTCAAGTGTACATGTATGCTTCACCAGAATTGATCATATCTTTAGACCATTAAGCATGTCTTAACAAATTTAAAAGCTTGAAATCATAATGAACATGTTGTCTGGCCATAATGGAATGCGAAAGATGACTAGAAAACATATAATTACATAAAAATAAAGCCACATACCTCTAAGTAAGCTGTGGGTAAAAGAAGAAATTTCACTGGAAATCAGAAAATGCTTTAGAATGAATGAAATGGAAATAGCAACTTTCAAATCTGTGAAATGCAGCTAAAGCCATGCCATACTTTAGGGAAAAATTAATAACCTTAACTATATTCATTAAATAAAAGGAAATGCTGTAAAATTAATGATTTAAGCATCTAGCTCAATAATTTAGAAAATGAATGGAAAATGAAACCTGAAGAAAGTAAAAAGGAAAAAAAAAATAAAAATAAGAAGAGAAGCTAATGGAACATAAAATGACATTACAATAGAGAAAATAAGCATGTACAACTATTTCTAGAGAAGAGTAATACAATAATTAATCCCTAGTAAGACTGATCAATAAAAAAGAGAAAACACAGAAGTCAAAAATGAAAAAGGGAACGTAACTATAGAGCCCACAGAGATTTCAAAAGTAATGTGAGAATATTAATACTCTTGTGCTAAAATATTTTAAAATTCAGATGAAATAAGATGTTCTCTTCAAAACTGTACTCACTAAAACCAATATAAGAAGAAAAAGAAAATCTGGGGAGTAATACATTTATTAAAGTAATTGAATCTGTAATAAAAAACCTTACTACAGAAAAATCAAGACTGAAGTGGCAACAGCAATGAATTTTTCCAGCTACTTAAGAAATAATTAACGATAATTTTATGTAAACTCTTCCAAGAAATCGAAAAAGAAACACTTTCCAACTCCATTTGAAAGGCCATCCAAACCTGTATATCAAAACCAGAAAATGACATTATAAAAAACAAAAATACCAGACCACTCTTCCTCATAAACATAGATACAACAATCCCCAAAGTAGTAGCATATTAAATACAGTAATTGTGTTACTTTTCTATTGCTCTAACAAATTCTCACACTTACAGACTTAAAACTACATACATTTATTTTCTATCAGTATCTGTGGGCCAAGAATCTAGACATGGCTAAACTGCCTCCTCTGCAAAGCCAGTATCAGTGTGTTGGCCAAGGCTGCATTCTCTTCTTGAGACTCAACTGGTGGCAGATTCACATCTAAACTTACTCAGATCATTGGAAGCATTTATTTTCTTGCAGTTGTAATATTGAGGGTTTTAGCTTTTTGCTGGCTGTTGGCCAGAGGCACTGTCAGCTCTTAGAAGGTACCTGGTCTCCTCTACAGTCTCTCTTACAACACTGAAACTTGCTTCTTCAAAGATGACAAATCAGAAAGTTAGTTGACTAGCAAGAGAGAAACTTATAATTACAGGAGTAACATTCCATCACCTTTGCCATATTCTATTGTTTAGAATCAAATAATCTATCCTGCCAAAACAAGAGGAAGGGATTGACTATATAATAGTATGAACACTAGGAGGTGGACATCATGGAGACCACATTACAGTTTATGTGACACAGTAACATGAAATAATTATACGTTATGACAATATTCCGTTTATTTAAGGAATGAAAAGTTGGTTTCATATTTGAAAATAAATCCAATGTAATTGGTTTCATGAGATAAATCATCTAAACATCTCAATATATGGCAAAAAAATCTGATAAAATTTGACACCCATTCATGATTTTTTAAAACACCTTTAAGAAAACTAGTAATAGAAGGAAACTTTAATCTTAAAAAGGTCTACAAATCAAATCAAAGTACAAAAATTACTACAATTAACAGTAAAATATTTAGAGTTTCTTTTCTGAGATAAAAAGGTTGCAGTTGAGGTCTGTTGTCATCTGAAGCTTCAACTGAGACTGGAGTATTCACTCCCAAGTTCACTTGGATGGTTGTTGGCAGGTCTCAGTTCCTTGCTGTCTAGTCCTGAGTCTCCTCAGGACTTGGCAAGTGGCCCCCTTCAAAGCATGTGATCCAAGGGAAAAAAGAGGGCCCAAGATGAAAGCTGCACTCTTCTGTAAATCTCCAAGTGGATGTCATAACTTATATTGTATTCTATTGGTCACACAGCCAAACCCTGATACCATGTGGGAAAGGAGTATGCAAGGGTCCAGGAGAAAGGGAGGCATGCAGAATCGTTTTGGAGGCTAGTTACTACAAACACTGTTCTGGAGTCCTAGCTAGTGCAATAAGGAATGAAAAAAGAAACAGTTGTATAAATTATTTTTATGATAATAAAGTCAAAACCATGATTGCCACCAACAAAATAGGTTGTTTTCAGAAACCATGAGGGAGCATTTTGGAGGTGACAGAAATGTTCCAGAACTTGATTTAAGAGTTGATTATCCAGGTATATACATTTATCAAAACTTACCAAGTGTACAGTTGAGAACTATATATTTTACTGTTTGCAAACAATACTTTAATAAAATAAAATGCTTACAAAGGATTAAGCATTTGTTTGTTTTGCAAATTCTTACCTTTACCTTATAAAGTGAAATGATTTTACATCATTTTTTCAGTTTCCAAATAATTTGTATAAGATATTATCTGTTTTATGGAAATTGATAAAACTTTGTATAAAACCACCTTGACATGGTATTTGCTCGAGGGGATACTTGAGAACCAATTTAATTTCATCAATGTTTCTTTATTCCAGTTCTGTGAAATGCCTATCCATGCCTCACACAATTTTTATGATTTGCTATAAACCCATTACAAATTTATTGGTATTAGTTTAATGTTCTCAAGAATTTGAAAGATCTCTACATTATATATAGTCATGTTACCCTTTTCTTGCTTAAAATATTTTGCATTTGTGAAAACTTTATTTGCTGTCAGTATTGGAAGACACTTGTATATTCTATTATTATTTGTTTTATTGATTAATGCCATTGCTTTTTATTTCTATATCACTAATTTCTGTCCTTAACATTTCTTCCCTTTATTTTGGGGAGGTTCACTCTCATGCTTTACTAGCCTCAAATTAAACACTTATCTCTTTTCCTTTAATAGCATATTGCTCATAATTAATATATTCGATGATACATATTTTCTAGTAAATATTTTGCATCATCCCACAACATTAATAAGTTGTATTTCAGTCATAACTCAGTTCTAAATACTTAATGACTTCCTTTTTTAACACTTGAGTTAATTATGTATGAGATTCAAATATATATGTATATATTTTAATATATACATATACATTAGACTGTATATTTATTTTCTTACTTATAATTACATTTTTATGGTCAGAGAATAATTTACAAAAATTGACTCTTTGGAAATAAAGAGCACTTCTGTGGCATAATATATATGGAATTCATAGAAATCTTTAATGCATGATTTAATAGAATGTATTTTTTCTATTCTTGCTTCCACTTCTTCACTATTAATGAATAGTGTTTCTGTGAATACATGTATATATACTAATATACGTATATAAAAGTTCTGAGGTAAATAACTAGGAATGTGATTGCTGGATCATAAGGCTTCCACATGCCCCATTTGACTAGGCAATTTCAAACTGTTTACAATAGAAGTTTTTACTTCCTGTTTGTCCGCATTCTAACTTTATTTTCTTTACTTTTGTTTATATATATTTAATAAACGTAAAATTGCATTTAATTGTAATTTCATTTTATTTTGTTTCGGGAGGGGTGGGATTTTTTGTTTTGAGAGGGGGTCTCACTTTGTCACCCAGGCTGGAGTACAATGGCTGATCTCGGCTCAACGCAACATCCGCCTCCTGGGTTCAAGCGATTCTCCCACTTTAGCCTCTGGAGTAACTGGGACTACAGGCACATGGCATCATGCCTGGCTAATTTTTGTGTTTTTTTTGGTAGAGACAGGGTTTCACCATGTTGGCCAGGCTGGTTTCAAACTCCTGACCTTAAGTGATCTGCCTGCCTCGGTTTCCCAAAGTGCTGGGATTAAAGGTGTGAGCCACTGTGCCCGGCCTAATTGTAATTTCATTTTGCATTCTCCCAGATTACTAAGAATGTTAAATATCTCACATTTTTGCCAATTTGGTCTTCTGTAGTGTGAAACGCCTCTTCATGTCTTTTGTCCAAATTTCTATGGAATTAGTTTTTATTTCCTTATTAGTTTGTAGTATTTTTATATGTTCTAGATACTAATCTCTTTTTTTTTTTCACTTTTTCCTCAGATTTAATTTCAGATGGTTTTTGCTACCCTTATACAGACAGACTTTAATAAAGTCCTATTATACTTTCCCCATTCGTATTTTCTTTGCAGTCTTTTTTATTATTATTATACTTTAAGTTCTGGGAAACATGGGCAGAACGTGCAGGTTTCTTACATAGGTATATACGTGCCATTTTGGTTTGCTGCACCCATCAACCCGTCATCTACATTAGGTATTTCTTCTAATGCTATCCCTCCCCCAGCCCCCGACCCCCCAACAGGCCCCGGTGTGTGATGTTCCCCTCCCTGAGTCCCTGTGTTCTCATTGTTCAATTCCCACTTATGAATGAGAACATGAAGTGTTTGGTTTTCTGTTCCTGTTTTGGTTTGCTGAGAAATATGGTTTCCAGCTTCATGCATGTCCCTGAAAAGGACATGAACGCATCCTTTATATGGCTGCATAATATTCCATGGTGTATATGTGCCACATTTTCTTTATCCAGTCTATCACTGATGGACATTTTGCTATCCCTATTAAGCTAACATTGGCTTTCTTCACAGAATTAGAAAAAAACACTTTAAATTTCATATGGAACCAAAAAAGAGCCCATATAGCCAAGACAATCCTAAGCAAAAAGAACAAAGCTGGAGGCATCACAATACATGACTTCAAACTATACTACAAGGCTGCAGTAACTGAAACAACATGGTACTGGTACCAAAATAGATATATAGACCAATGGAACAGAACAGAGGCCTCAGCAATAACACCACACATCTACAACCATCTGATCTTTGACTAATCTCTTCTTATTACATATGTTGTAAATATCTAGTTCCAGTTTGTATAATGTCTTTTTGCTTTCTTTTTAATGGAAAAACGTTTTTAATGTTAATAGTCTTATTTCTAAAAGTTTTCATTTACATTTTATGCTTTGTGTTTATTTTTAAAATCCATCTCTTAATCTCTTTATTGAGATAATAAGCACATTATTTTATATTGCCTTGCTTTTTAAATTTTATTTTGATATAATTTTATACTTATAGAAAAGTCACAAGAATAATACAAAGATTTACTTTATCCCTTTACCCATTCCCCAATACTCACCACTTAATGTTTACATTTACTTTATATTTTATGTGTGTTATTGCTTCCTGAACTGTTTGGGAGTTGATTACAGACATGTTAAACCTTTGTCCCTAAATGCTTTAGTGTGAGTTTCCTAAAAACAAATTCCTCCTATTATATAAACACAATTATCAAAAAATGGAAATTAACATTGTTTCCGTACTATTGTCAAAACTTGAGATTTCATCAGTTGACCCAAGGATGTCCTTTATTACAAAAAAGAAATCCTGTGTCATGTGTTGCATTCAGTTGTCACCTTCCTTTAGTTATCTTAATTTGGACTAGTTCCTCAGTCTTTTTTATCCTTCTAAATTTAACTGTTTTAACTTACCCATTTAAGTTTTTAATTTATCTGAAAATGACTTTTGTACAAAGTGTAAGGAAAGGGTACTATTTTCTTCCATATATATGTAACCAATTGTTCCATCACTATTTACTGAAGAGTGTATCCTTTATCTAAAGGCCTGCAACGTTTGCTCTTTCATAAATCAAGTTCCATAGACATGAGGATTACATTTAAATATCTTCATTCTCCTATTTTATCCCTGAACAAATTCCTTTCCCTGAACAAATTTCATGCAATCTTATAACTTAACATTTATAATAAGACTTATTATGTGGGAGAGCAATTTATCTATCTTCTTCAAAAAGAAGCAATGTTAGTTGGGTATTTGCTTTTTCTGTATGACATTTTTAAAATTAGCAAGTCAAATTCCATAAAAAGCTTTGGAATTTTAATTAGTACTGTGCTGAATCTAATTATAAATTTGGAGAGTTGGCATCTTTAAAATATTGAATTTTCCTATTCATTTACTTAGAGCTTTTTACATGTCTTTAAAAAAATTTACAATTTTCCATATTAAGATTAAGATTTTTTATTAGATTTATTTGTAAATACTTCTCATTTTGGTTGCAATTATACAATTTATCATTTATTTAACTGTTTTTTTTTCTGATTTTTTTTTAATAGAAATGCAATTAACTTTTGGCTGTTGATTATGTGCCCAACAAACTTTCTGAACTCTGTCATGCATTTAATCATTCGTTTATGCATTCATTTGCGTTTTCTCCACTGCCAATTGTATTATTTGCCAACAATTCTTTTCTTTTCTTTACAATTCGTATATATGTGATTCCTTTTCCCTATCTTACTTTTATGGTTATTATGTCTACTATAATGTTAAAACATATCAGTAATGGCTGACAACCTTTGTTTTTTATCATAAAGTTTCACAATTTCATCAAGTATGACATTTTCTCTAGTTTATTTTAGGAGATACCCTTTACAAGATTAAGAGTTTTCTGGTAATAATCTCCTAAGAGTTTTTAGCATGAATGAATGTTAAGTTTTATCAAATAAATTTTCCGGATATATTCAGATTATTATTTTAACAGATATATCAGATTATTTTATCAATTAATTTACATTAATTGTTTTCTTTATATTAAACCAACTTTACATCCAAGAACTACCACAGAAACATACCAGGAAAGCTAAGAGAACCCACAGACCCTTTGAAGGAACTGGATAGCCACTGCAGGCTCCCTGAGATGCTGAAAAACTGTGAGTCTGCCTACCCTTTCTCAGCGTGGAGGCCAGTGGTCTGGGGCAAGCTCCAAGTTCTGGCCACTGGCTGCCTGGAAATAGACTCCGTGCTGTTGGCAGGGGCACGATGGGAGTGAGACTTTAAGACTGTGTACTGCATGGGAAACGAGTGAGGCCTGTGACTGCTGGCTTTCTGCCACTTCCCTGGCAACCTATATGACTCAGCAGAGGGAGGCATAATCCTTGTAGGAACATAACTCCAATGGCCTGGGAACCATATCCCATTCCCCACAGCAGCCACAGCAAGCTCTGCCTAAGGCAAGTCTGAGCTCAGGCATGCCTATTCCTGCCCCCACCTGGTGGTCCTTCTCTACCTTCCCTGGTTGCTGAAGACAAAGGACACAATCTCTTGGAAACTGATGACCCCTCCCACTCACTGAGAAATCAGAATACTTAACCAGGTGACCGCAGGGCCAGTTTACATCCTCTCTGTTGTACCGTAGCTGATGCACTCTTGAAAGTGCCACCTCCTAGCTGGAGGTCAACCAACACAACTGACAAACTAAACAATAATACAACCAAGGACTTTCACAGAGTCTACTTCACTCCCCTGCTACCTCCACCAGAGCAGGTGCTGGTATCCATGGCTGACAGACCTGAAGACAGATCACATCACAGGACTCTTTGTAGACACCCCCCAGTACCAGCCCAGATCCTAGTAGCTCCGCTGGGTGGCTAGACCCGGAAGAGCAAAAACGATCACTGCAGTTTGGCTCTCAGGAAGTCCCTTCCCTAGGGGAAGTGGGAGAACACCACAGTAAGGGAGCACTCCATGGGACAAAATAGTCTGAACAGCAGCTCTTGCGTCCCAGATCTTCCTTCTGAGATAGTCTACCCAAGTGAGAAGAAACCAGAAAAACAATTCTGGTAATATGACAAAACAGGGTTCTTTAACATGCCCAATGATCACACCAGATCACCAGCGATGGATCCAAACAAAGATGAAATCTCTGAATTGCCAGAAAAAGAATTCAGAAGGTTGATTATTAAGTTAATCAAGGAGGCACCAGAGAAAGGTGAAGTCTGACTTAAAGAAACCAAAAACATGATACAGAATATGAAAGAAAAAATCTTTGGTGAAATAGATAGCATAAATAAAAACCAATCACAGCTCCTGGAAATCAAGGGCACACTTAGAGAAATGCAGAATGCACTGGAAAGTCTAAAAAATAGAATCAAGCAAGATGAAGAAAAAACTTCAGGGCTCAAAGATAAGGCTTTTGTATTAATCCAATCCATCAAAAAAGAAAAAATAATTTTAAAAAATGAACAAAGCCTCCAAGTTTCGGACTATATTAAGCATCCAAACCTAAGAATAATTTGTGTTCCTGAGGAAAAAGAGAAATCTAAAAGTTTGGAAAACGTATTTGAGGGAATAATCAAGGAAAACTTCCGCAGCCTTGCTGGAGATCTAAACATACAGATATAAGAAACTCAAAGAACATCTGAGAAATTGATCTCAAAAAGATTGTGGCCTAGGCACATAGTTGTCAGGTTATCTAAAGCCAAGAAGAAGGAAAGGATCTTAAGATCTGTGAGGCAAAAGCATCAAGCAACCTGTAAAAAATAAATCCTATCAGACTAACGACAGATTCCTCAGCAGAACCCCTACAAACTAGAATTGGGGTCCTATTTTGAGCCTTCTGAAACAAAACAATTATCAGTCAAGAATTTGTATCCAGTGAAACTAATTTTCATACATGAAGGAAAGACACAGTCTTTTCCAGACAAACAAATGCTGATAGAATTCTCCGCTACCAACCCAGCACTATAAAAAATGCTAAAAGGAGCTCTAAATCTTGAGACAAATCCTCAAAATAAACCTCAAAATAAAAAGAGAGAAGACCCAAATAAGCTCAATTAGAAATGAAACGGGAGATGCTACTACTGATAACACAGAAATACAAAAGATTATTCAAGGCTACTATGAACATCTTTACATGCATAAACTAGAAAACCTACAGGAGATGGATAAATTTCTGGAAATATGCCAACCTCTTAGATTAAACCAGGGATACATAGAAACTCAGAACAGACAAATAACAAGCAGTGAAATTGAAATGGTAACAAACAACAATTGCCAACAACAAAAAAAGTCCGGGAACAGACAAACTCACAGTTGCATTCTATCAGACATTCAAAGAAGAATTGGTACCAATCCTATTGACACTACTACAAAAGACAGAGAAAGAGGAAATCCTCGCCAAATACTTCTGTGAAGACAGTATCACCCTAATAAAGGACGTTACAAAACAGGAGACTACAGACCAATATCCCTGAAGAACGTAGATGCAAAAATTCTCAACAAAATACTGGTTTACAGAATCCAACATCATATCAAAAAGATAATTCACAATAATCAAGTAGGTTTCATACCAAGGATGCAGGGATGGTTTAACACCCAAAAGTCAATAAATGTGATGCACCACATAAATGGAATTAAAAACAAAAATCACATAATATATATAAATGCAGAAAAGCATGTGACAAAATCCAGCATCCCTTTATGATTAAAACCCTCATGAAAATTGACATAAAAAAGGCATAACTTAAGGTAATAAAAACTGCCTATGACAAACCCACAGCCAACATTATACTGAATGGGGAAACGTTGAACGCATTCGCCCTGAGAATGGGAACAAGACAAGGATGCCCACTTTCACCACTTCTATTCAACATAGTATTGGAAGAGCTAGCCAGAGCAAACAGACAAAATAAAGAAATGAAAGGCATCCAAGTTGGTAAAGAGAAAGTGAAACCGTCAGTTTGTTGATAATATGACGATATACCTAGAAAACCCTGAAGACTCATCAAAAACGCTCCTAGAGCAGGTAAATAAATTCAGCAAAGTTTCAGAACACAAAATTAATGTACACAAATCAGTAGCTCTGCTGTACACCAACAGAATCCAAGTTGAGAATCAAATTAATAACTCAAGCCCTTTTAAAAGAGATGCAAAAAAATAACCTTAGAAATATACCTAAGGCGGTAAAATACTACTACAAGGAAAACTACAAAATACTGCTGAAAAAATCATAGATGACACAAACAAATGGAAACACATCCCATGCTCATGTATGGGTAGAGTCAATATTGTGAAAATGACCATACTGCCAAAAGCAACCTACAAATTCTATGCAATTCTCGTCAAAATACCACCACCATTCCTCACCAAACTAGAAAAAAAAAAATCCTAAAATTCATATGGAATGAAAATAGAGCCCACATAGGCAAAGACATAGTAAGGAAAAAGAACAAATCTGGAGGCATCACATTACCCAACTTCAAGCTATACTATAAGGCCATAGTCACCAAAACAGCATGGTACTGGTAAGAAAAATAGGTACATAGAAGAACGGAACAGAATAGAGAACCCAGAAATAAAGCCAAGTACTTAGAGCCAACCGATCTTCAACAAAGCAAACAAAAACATAAAGTAGGGAAAAGACACCCTATTCAACAAATGATGCTGGGAAATTTTGCCTAGCCAGCCACCTGTAGAAGAATGAAACAGGATCCTCATCTCTCACTTTATACAAAAATCAACCCAAAATGGATCAAATACCTAAATTTAATACTTGAAACCATAAACATTCTAGAAGATAACATCAGTAAAACCCTTCTAGACATTGGCTTAGGCGAAGACTTCATGACCTAAAAGCAAATGCAACAGAAACAAAGACAAATAGTGGGACTTAATTAAAGTAAAAAGCTTCTGCACAGCAAAAGAAATAAGCAGCAGAGTTAACAGACAACCCGCAGAGTGGGAGGAAATCTTTACATTCTATACATCTGACAAAGTACTAATATTCATAATCTACAAAGAACTCAAATCAGCATGAAAAATAAAAACAAACAATCCCATCAAAAAATGTGCTAAGTATATGAACAAACAATTCTCAAAAGAAGATATACAGATGGCAAACAAGCACATGGAAAAATGCTCCACATCACTAATTATCAGAAAAATGCAAATCAAAGCCACAATGCAACACCACCTCACTCCTGCAAGAATGATCATAATAAAAAATTCAAAAAATAATAGATGTTGGCGTAGATGTAGTAAAAATGGAACACTTTTACACTGTTGATGGAAATATAAACTAGTCCAACCACTATGGAAAACAGTGTGGAGATTCCTTAAAGAACTAAAAGTAAATCTACTGTTTGATCCAGCAATCCCATTGCTAGGTATCTACCCAGAGGAAAATAAATCATTATACAAAGAAGATACTTGCAGAAACATGTTTATAGCAGCAGAATTTGCAATTTCAAAAATATGGAATCAGTCCAAATGTCCATCAATTAATGAATGATAAAGAAAATGTGATATATATGTATACCATGGAATACTACTCAGTCATAAAAAGGAAGGAAATAATGGCGTTTGCATTTGCAGCAACCTGGATGGAATTGAGACTGTTATTCTAACTGAAGTAACACAGAACATAGATCCCAACATTGTATGTTCTCACTTATAAGTGGGAGCTAAGCTATGAAGACACAAAGGCATAAGAATGTTACAATAGACTTTAGGGACTTGGTGGAAAGTGTGGGAGGGGTGAGGGATAAAGGACTACACACTGGGTATAGCATACGCTGCTTGAATAATGGGTGCACCAAAATCTCAGAAATCACCACTAAAGATCTTACTCATGTAACCAAACACCACCTGTTCCCCCAAAACCTTTTGAAATAAAAAATATTACTTAAAAATGTTATATAATTTAATTCTTAACAGTGGCTACGTTTAACAGTTAGCTCATACACATACCACATACAAAAAAAAAAGTTCATCGTCCTGTGTTAAACCTAAATCAGTCGTAATGTAGTACATTTTTTTTTTTTTACATCTTTTGCTGGATTTCATTCCCCTGTAATTTAAGATTCTTTGTATCTGTGTTGTTGGTTACTTTAACCTATAAATGTAATAGATAAGATACAATATAATATACTGTAACAAATATCACCAGAAAATATAGTGGTTTAAATGAAATATAATAGAGATTCTTTTTTCTCCAGCTTAGTAGTACAGATGCAGGTGATCCGAGTTGATAGCTTTGCTCTACCATATCAAAACACAGCTTCCCTCTTTGGACCCAAACTGTGTCTTCTAGTTCTTGGTATCCTATCCACATTCCAGTCTGTAAAAAAGGAGAAAAAATGAATCCATGCCCCTTTTTTTAGGTCACTACCAGGAGGTGACACAAAAAGCCCCTGTTCATGTGTCATTAACCAGAAATTAGTCATGTAGCCACACCTAGCTGCAAGGGTGGAACAAGAAACAAGAACACTTGGACAAAGGAAGGGGAACATCACACACCAGGGCTTGTCATGGGGTGGGGGTGGGGGGAGAGATAGCATTAGGAGGTATACCTAATGTAAATGACGAGTTAATGGGTGCAGCACACCAACATGGCACACGTATACATATGGAACAAACCTGCAGGTTGTGCACATGTACCCTAGAACTTAAAGTATAATTAAAAAAAGAAAAGAAAAGAAAAGAAAGAAATGTAGCTGACATCTGGGAAGTCATGTGCCCAGCTAAAGCTTGAGAGTTCTGTTGTCATGAGAAGAAGAGAAGATACTGATGGACAACTCGAAGTTTTTGACACAATTTTCTTTCTTTTTTCCTCCTTATCTGGCTTTGATATCGAAGTTATGCTAGTCTCATAAAATAAGTTAGAAATAGCTCCTTATTTTTGATTATCTAGAAGAGGTTGCTTAATACGGTGTTTAAATATTTGTTTAAGCTCTCCTATAAAGCCAACCGAGCATGCTGTATTCTTTGTAGAAAGATTTTAAAATATTGATTCTATTTCTTTGTTTTAAACCATTGACGATTTCTGTTTCATCTTAAGTCACTTTTGGTAAGGTATATCATCCTAATCATGTAGTTTTCAAGTGTATTGGTATAAGGTTTTAAATTTTTTTTCTTTCTTTCTTTAGTAATCTCTAAAGTATCTATGGTTTTCCCTCTTTTTATTTATGATACTTACTGGTTGTGACTCTTATGTTTATCCTAATTAATCATACAAAAAACTTGAAAATTTAATTGATATTTTCTAAACTCCATCTTTTGGTTTTGTTGATCCTCTCCCTTGAATGATTATTTCCCTTTTCATTTATACTTTGTTTGTATTTTTAATTCTTTTTACTGTCTTTGGCAATATTCTTCCTTTTCAAATTAACTTATCTATATGCTCAGCTAATTAATATCAAAGTGTTCTTCATTTGTAATGTAAACATTTCTAGGGGAAACGTAACCCCCACAGACTTTTAGCTGGAATGGGCTCCTGTGACAAAAGACACACTGACTAGAGAAAAAAAAAACATAAGTTTAATAATATGTACATTTTACATATACACAGAAGATACCCAGAGAATGAGTAGTGCTCAGAAAGGTAACTTTGAATTCCAGCTTATATAGGCTATTCAAGAAAGAACAGTAAATTTATAGAGAAGTAACAAAACTAAGAAAAAAAGGACTTTGTGTCTGTATGGGCAGCAACTTGTGGAATAGTAAATATAATTACATGCTCCAGAATAATGTTAAGGTGAAAGATTAATATATGCAATGTTATATATTTTTCTAAGAAATGTTTCACATAACCCCACAATATTGATAAATTGCATTCCAGTCATAGCTCAGTTCTAAATAATCATTTTCTCATTTTTAATTTCATTGGCTTTTTATTTTTAATTATAAATGTATTTCATATATTGTGGATATGAGTTCCTTATCAGATATATAATTTGCAAATGCTTTTTCCTTTGCAGTAGGTTGTCTTTTCAATATATTGATATTATTTGCAGCATAACTATTTTAAATTTTGATTAAGTACAATTTATATGCTTTTCCTTCTGTTATCGGCATTTTCACGTCATATCTAAAATACCATTGTTGAGTCCAAGATCAAGAACATTTGCATCTACATTTTTTATAAAGATTTTATAGTTTTATCTCACATATTTGGGCCGTTGATCCATTTTTAGTTAACTTTTGTGTATGGTTTGAGGTTGATGTCCAGCTTCATTGTTTTGCATGTGGATAACCCATTGTCCCAACATCATTGGTTGAAAAGCCTATTCTTTACTGATTGAGTGGTCTTGGGAACCTTGTTAAAAAGTAATTGGTATTAAATGTAGGGGTTTATTTCTGAACTCTCAATTCTATACATTGGTGTGTGTGCATATATGTACACATACACACACATACACACACATATCTATCTTTATACCAGTACCACATTGTCTTTAATAGCATAACTTTGTAGTAAGCCTTGTCATGAGGAAGGGGGAAATGAGAAAATGAGGATTAGAAAATAAGGAATCCTCCAACTTTGTTCTTATTTTTCAAAATAATTTTGACTATTCTGGGTCCATTGGACTTCCATATTAATTTTGGGGCCAGCTTCTCAATTTCTAGAAAAGGCAGCTGAGATTTTTGATAGAAATTGCATTGCATATGTACATCACTACTTAATAATGTTTATGCCTTCTTATACCTTCTTGAAAATCTTTTAAAATTTGATTTAATTTTATTTTAAGTTCCAGGTTACCAGTGCAGGACATGCAGGTTTGTTACAAACGTAAGCATGTGCCATGGTGGTTTGCTGCACCTATCAAACTGTTACCTAGGTATTAAGCCCTGCTCCTTGAAGATTTTTAATAGGCTTATTCAATTTTACTTTTTTGAAAGTTGTTCTTTTTTGTCCATGTTTTCTAAATGTAAAAGACTCCCATCTGTTAAGATCAGATTTTGACATTTTCATTAGAAGTCTGGCTCAATTTCAGTAATCAGTTGTGATTTTTAGTTAATAAGCTCAGTTTTTGTGATAGTTTTAAAATCTCAAGGTTAATATGTGTGCATGTGCGAATGTGTTTTCCTTTTGTGACCCCAATCCTACATCTTTGATCACTCGAGAGTCATAATTACATTATCCACTTGGGTTACTGTTTCAGAACAAGGTTTTATGTTCACAGCTAAGAGTTCTCACCTTATGAGCAAATCATAAGCAACTTGACCCAACCTGCTTGCTTGGCTGTTTCTGCTTACACCCATCACCCTAGGTAAGAGTGTGTTATTGGCTGAGGCTCCACGTTGCAGGTGAAATTTTTTGTAATCTTAATTTATGCGTGGGATACCCCTGTGAGTGGGGATCCTCAGTGAGTGTGTGGGTGGGATCTTGCTCTTGATGTAGGGCCTTTATCATGTATGCTATTGCCCTTTTGAAACAAGAATCAGAGCCGTCTTTGCTTGGTTTTGTTCCTGGAGCCTAGAAAGATCCTTGTTCAAGTCTTCATTTATTACTGATTTTACTGCTTAATTGCTGGTCCATGGAGATGGTTACCTAATGTTTAATTATGAGTGAATTTTAAATGATCTGAGAATCTTTTATCTATCATTATTCTGTGTTGAGAGTAGTAGAGAGTGAGACTTTATAAAAATTCCCAAGTCCATCTTGACTTAATATTTACTTCACAATATACAGATGAGTTAAAGCAGGTATTTACAGAATAACAATTATAATGTAATCTTTCTTTTTATAAAATTATACATGCAAAGTCATACACTTACATGTGAGTATGTGTTATCCAACTCCAGCCTGCCTTTCCCCTTCACCAATGTATTCTTTAAACTGTCTCCAAAATGATCTTGTAAAAATTAGACGTTAGACAAATATTGTTGAAGTTAAATTGTTCACGTTATCTGTACCATTTCCATAAATCCTAACATAAGACTTTCACTCTTTTTCTAATCACCTTGGAATATATTATCAAATGTTCCTCTTGAGCACTTTCCCTTCAACTAGGTACTATGTCTTTGATCTATGCTAGCAAACTGGTTTCATTGAAGTTTTCACTTTTGAAACTAATCTTCTCTGCAAGCATAATCAACTATTCTTTTGATATTTATTCTTTATCACAGATTTTATTTATTTATTCTGTATAAGATATTTATTCTGCCACAGAGTGTACCAGTATCCACCTTATGCTTTGGCAGTATATTTTCAGCAAACAGTTGCAGAGAAATTTCACAGATTGTCCAGAAATAATTGAGCTACAAGTTATGTATTTATTGCTCTGTAATATTAAGAACACCAGAAGTGAGTCTAGCCTATTTTTTTTTTTTTTTTGAGATGGATTCTTGCTCTGTCACCCAGGTTAGAGTGCAGTGGCACATTCTCGGCTCACTGCAAGCTCTGCCTCCCTGGTTCAAGCAATTCTCCTGCCTCAGCCCCCCGAATAGCTAGGATTACAGGCACCTGTCACCGCGCCTGGCTAATTTTTGTATTTTGAGTAGAGACGGGGTTTCACCAGCTTGGCCTGGCTGGCCTCAAACTCCTGACCTCCCAAAGTGCTGGAATTACAGGCGTGAGCCACCGTGCCTGACCTGGCCTAACTATTAAATAAGGGGAACACCACATACTTGTATCGCTTTCTGGTGCTGTGCATATTGCCTGTGCTCTGAATTGAAGTCTGGTTTTCCTTTTAAGATTTATTTTTCTGATGGCAATTATGTTTAACAAGCACAATTTTTTGCAAGTATGTCATTTACTTTTTTAAAATAATAATAATCTGGCTTATAGTTCAAAACGTTAGCTAATATTGTGAGATGCAGTCCCTGGTTTCCTTTTATTGTTGTTTACTGTTCTGTTGGTATTCATTTTGCAACCATTGGCCACTTACAAAGTAGCTACAAAGTTAAAAGCTCTTGGAAAAATAAAATTGACTGCAGACTGCTATTAATATGGAGTTACTTTGGCCTGGCACAGTGGCTCACGCCTGTAATCCCAACCCTTTGGAAGGCCAAGGTGGGTGCATCACTTAAGGTCATGAGTTCGAGACAAGCCTGGCCAACAAGAGGAAACTCCATCTCTACTAAAAATACAAAAATTAGCTGAGTGTGGTGGCACCTGCCTGTTAATCCTAGCTACTTGGGAGGCTGAGGCAGGAGAATTGCTTAAACCCAAGAGGCAGAGGTTGCAGTGAGCCGAGATCACACTGCTACGCTCCAGAGCAGGACTCTGTCTCAAAAAAACAAAAATCAAAAACATTGAGTTACCTCAATACACAAAGCCCCAAATAAACAAAAAACTCAAGCAATTTAATTATTTACCCAACTACAATGCTACAATGGAATCAGAATAATGTAATTGCATAATTGGTTGGTAATCTATTTCACCAAATTTTTTTTTTTTTTTTTTTTTTTTTTTTGAGATGGAGTCTCGCTCTGTCACCAGACTGGAGTGCAGTGGTGTGATCTCGGCTCACTGCAACCTCTGCCTCCCAGGTTCAAGCAATTCTCCTGCCTTAGCCTCCTGAGTAGCTGGGACTACAAGTGCATGTCACCATGCCCAGCTAATTTTTGTTGACAGGGTTTCACTACGTTAGCTAGGATAGTCTCAATCTCTTGATCTTGGGATCCGCCAGTCTTGGCCCCCCAAAATGCTGGGATTACAGGCATGGGCCACCACACCTGGCTCACCGAATTTTTTTTGATAGAAATGAGTGTACTTTACAAGATTCCCTTTTTCATTAATATCTGGAATTCAGAGAACATTTTATTATCACTAATAACTCACATAATCAAGTGGGTTAAAATCAGTCACAAAATGAAGCCATAATACTTTACATTGATCTTTTATAAATTAATTTACCATATTTTTCATCTGTTGCTATAACCAGTAGAGTGTTAGTTGAAACACACCAATAATTATATAATTGTTAGGGCACCATCAGAGTGTCAATTTTCTGATCAGAAACTTCTGTGACTATGGCGCCTTTGTTCAAGTTCTTGTCCTGCATAAAAATCCATCCAATCTTAATCAGTTTGACCTTGAAGTGAAATTCTTATAAACCTTATAACCCTTTACAAAGTTTCGCTCAAGACATGTCAGTGCCTCAAGAAAACCTTGTTGTGTTTTTATTCCAATGTTCAATTTATGGGAAAAAAACAAATAATACCCTTATGAATTTATTCAATATGTTCACACACAGATTTCTTTTTAAATGTTTAATTTTTACAAACCTTCCATAACTTGTTTGAACATTTAGCTTTGTCTTATCTAATTTAAAACAGTCTTTCAACCCTCTGTACTAGGCAAAAATTTATATTCCCATGCCTTCTTATATTTTTTAACTAAAGACACGTTTTACTTTTCTTTCATACCTTGCATGTAAATATTTTCAGTGGTCTCCACTACATGTTTTAATGGTAGCTCTTAGCAATTTTTAATTTTGGTGAAATACTCAGTAAGTTGTTTTGGTTACATACTTAGGTGTAGATAAGATCTGACTATTTCCAGTATAGCTAGGAATGTGGTATATGTCCTCAGGCTTTATCAAACTGTAGAGCAGGAAAGTCGAACAATTTTCAAAAGTCGAAAGTGGTTTATGACCTTAAAGCATTTAACCAACCTGGTTTCTGACTTGCATAATTTAGACCATGTCTACATTTTGAAGACATTTCTATTTTTATTTTACTGATAATTTTAAAGCCAGTCTATTTGCCAAAGTCCTACCTAAATCACATGAATCTGAAAATTGTTTGGGCTTATTTACTTCATTTATGAGCACTCTTTTGTTTATAAGCCAATTTGGTAGACACAATAAATAGCAATAAGTGTACAAATAAACACATCTAGACATGTATACACACACACACATGAAGATCCAATAGATTGGAACACTAGTCATGAGATAGCAATCTCTCTGGGCATGGGAATGTAAATTTTTGCCTAGTACAGAGGGTTGAAAGATTGTTTTAAATTAGATAAGATAAAGCTAAATGTTCAAACAAGTTACCGAAGGTTTGTAAAAATTAAACGTTTAAAAAGAAATCTATGTGTAAACATATTGAATAAATTCGTAAGTTTATTATTTAAAATCACTGGTTTTATTATTTGAAAATCACTGGTTTTATTTTCTTTGCCCCAACTGATAATGCAATTAAGGCTGTGAATCAAAATTTTGCATAAAGAAGCTTCCATGGCAGTTTGATTTTTAAAGACCAAACCTCCCCAGACTCCTAAGAACACTGAGACCAAATAGCACCAAAGGAGAGCATCACACACTCACCAGGCCCCCTGCTTAGAACGGCAGATGAAATCCTGGACACATGCAATGTCCTCCTGCTTTCCCATTCACCAGTAAACTTAAGATTCCATACAATATTGTGTCCAAACAGTATTGCAACTGGGAGAGAAAATTCTAAGAAGGGTTTAGTACCAGACCGCATAACCTCTGCCAAGGGCATCACTTTTGGAGAGGTTGAGGTCCAGAGATTCCCCCAGGGCATCCCCCTTTGGGATCCAATCTTAGAGTCTCAAACGACTTTGACCTTAAGTCGGCACCAGGGCCCACTTTATGCTTTCTCTTCAGAGACAATGGCCTACTAAGCTTTGTAAGACCATACTTTCCCATGATTCCTGTTCCACTAGAGTGATAGCCATGAACTAAAAAACATTACAGTTTATTTTTCTTTCAAAATATTTGATCTAAGCACTTATTTTTCTTTAAGCCAGTTAGAGCTATTTTATATAAACATCACAAACATAACACACAGACAGAAGGAGATCTAGTAGTTGTAAGATTTTTCATGTGCCACTCTCTTAATTGAATCACTGGCCCCAGAATGTAGCTGTGCAAGAACCAGGGCCAGGAAAATGTGTGCAGTTTCTAAGGCCTAATAAGTAGGTACAGCTGGAAGACAAAAATAGACTTTGAGAGGGATCCATCCACCTCTAATCTCTGAAGATCCAAGAGGAAAACAGATGTTTATTCCAAAATGGGTCAGTGGCACCTCATGTTTTTCCCAAGGAGTCCCAGGTCATCAGAAGCCATCCTGGTACCCCTCATGTGCGCATCAAGAGTGGCAAGATAAAAATGAAGAATAATTCAGTTGACTGAGAAAATCTTTTTCCAGAAAAACAAGATCCATGAAGAGAAAAGACATAAAGGTCTTTTAAATATACCTATAGCTTGGATATCCATGGACATCTACTTTTAACTAAGCTAACTTTTAACTGTAGTGCTCCTTTTTTAAAAGGTCATTTTAAATATCTTATTACCCAACCTTAGGTATGCCAAAATAGCCGATTGAACCATGGAGACGTAGAGAATAGTTATTTTTATCATTCCTGCAACCAGTTTGCACAGGGAGAGAGAAGCCAAAAGTCTGAATAGGAAAAACTTTCATGCCTTTGCCGGTATGTCAGGCTACTGGGTTCCCTTGCCCTAAGCCATGGAATCTTAATGACCCTGGAGCCCTGTGATTTAGGATGCACTCAAGGAGTGCAGGCTGAAAATGACTGGTTAGTTACCCACCTGAAAAGGGGGGATAAAGGGGTCTCTTTGTTCATCTCTCTTTCCATTGAATACCTGGTGTATGTGACAGAGAGAACAAAAGGTATCCTTCTTTCTTCTTCCAACCTTATATCCCTGAGTCCTGGCAGCCTGTGCAGGTGCCAACTGTGGGTGCGAGTGTAACATTCAGCCATGAGGCAAGAGGCATAACTGACAGGAATACTTGCACTCATCTGAGTGGAGCCTAAGCCACCTGCTGTTAGTAACCTTTGAATTCTCCAGACCTTATCTATGCCACAGATGCAAGCATGACCCTTATTCATGAAACAGGAAGGTCTAATCAGCAGGAATTAGTCATGCTCACCTGTACTGTGGCCCTTGACCCTACTATAATCTGTCTTAGATCTAGTGTTCCATTCCAGGGCTTCAAACCAAAGCTTGGGACAAAAGGTGCCTCAGGAGGGAGTATGAAGCCATTACATTAGTCCCTGATGGCCCTCACCAAATTGCAGCTAGCAACTAGCAGGGGCCACTCCTCTGTTGCCTCTCATTCACAAGCAGGTGAAGCTGTGGGGCCAGAGCCTCCTCAAACAAGGGAGAGAAAGGGAGTCCCATGAATTTGGGACCTACTCTAATTAGGTGGCAACTAATAAGTTACACTGTTTTGAGGACACCCCTCAGATTCGTGCTAAGAGGGGATGGGGCCTAGATTGGAGAGGAGAACTGAAAGGCCCACTTGAGTCCAAGAGGAGGTCCACCCTCCTTTCTTCAATCCCCCTAATCACCCGGGCTCCTGGATGGAAACAACAGTCTGAATCACCAGAGTCAGGGAAAGAAACCTCAGGACCCATCAATCCTGCTGCACCATTTGGCAGATTGGCCCTGGACCTGGTGACCCATGTCTTGAGACAGTCTGCCCTCCAGTGGTTCACATTTGTGGTAGTCAACAGGTACTTCTTGAGAACTTTGGGATTTGTGAGCCTGCATGGTGGCTATTACAGCCTCTGACTTTTTCTTATGTCTCCTTCTCTCTTTTGGGCCTCCTGATTCTATTGTGGAAGACAAAGGTGGCCACTTTCAGGAGGTCCTCCAAAGTACTATTTGGTCTTATGGCCTGTTTCTGCAGCTTCCTCCTGATATCAGGGGCTGCCTGAGTAGTAAACTCATCCCCTAGGACCAGCTATCCCACTATTACGTGAGTGGATAGAGGGGTGTGTTTTGCCAAGTTTCCTCCCAGCCACCCCCCAGGAAGGCAGTGTGACTCCCATCCAATCCCTTGTCTACCATGGATAGTGTGGTGCAATTGAGAGGCCTAGTCCCAGACCCTTGCAAGGCCTCCAGTACGCACACCTGAAAGAGTTTCCTCCTCTATTCTCCTATTTCATCATTGGGATCCCATTTAAGGTCTTCTAATGGTACTGCTATTCTTCTAATTGAATAAGGATCCTCCCCTTCCCTGGCCCTATATAGATATAAAGCTCATCCCACAAATTCTCTGTCTCTTCTCAAGTGGCCTGCATTTCAGCATTTGATTCAAAAGTAACATGGCCCTCCTTCCAGGAGAGCACAGATGCTTGCGTTAAGTTCTGGAAAACCTCTATGTACCTATCAGGGCCATCTGAAAACCTGCCAAGATCCCCCTTTATTTCCTTAAGTCCTGAAAAGAAAAGGGGACCTGGACCTTAATGGGGCCATATTCACCAGACATCTGTTGTAGGGGTAGTTGAGACTTGGACCCGTCTAAAATTAGGATTCCTAGGCTGTGACAAGCTTGAACGAGAGACTAGATAGAAAGGAATGGAGGGGGGTTATTCCTCTGCTGAAAGTACCTCTGGGGTTTGCTTCCCTATTTTCCTGGCATTTCCCCATGAAGCCTCTCCCCAGATGGCCACTAGGAGAGCTGAATCAATCCTATTATGTTGCCAAAGGTCTGGGTTACCCTGCAAGGCAAAGAAAGCCTGCACATAAGGGACCTTGGACCATTTGCCCTCATGTTTACAGAAAAGCTTCCTTTCTGAGGCAATGCTTTTCTGTGCTTCAAGGTGCTTGGCACTAAGTTGGCAACCAAGTAAACGACCAGAACATTGTCACCACAAACTTGCGTACAGATACCAACGCACATCACAAGGCACACTTCGCTTTATCTGTGCTACTCTTAACCTTCCATTTTATACTCTTGATGACTAAACCAAATGTTCATTATATGCAGTAACATCTCTGGTTTGCAATATCCTTCATACATTAACATTGTATATAAGAGATGGGAACCATGAAAGCCGCAAAAGAAAGTAAGAAAGAAACAATAGGAAAGACTGGAGGTCCTAGTGCTGATGCCCTAACAGGGAGTCAGGAAATGGAGTTTGTCCTGGGTCCTTTGGATAACACAGTGGTGTAGCCTCGGCCAGATACCCTCAGTTGCCCTAGGACCTTTTCCTGGTCCCAAATGATGGCTAGACCTCTGTGAAGGAAAACTGGGTTGGAACAAAGACGACATTCCCAATACCCAAGGGTGATGGGGGATTGACAGTGTCCTCCCCCACAACCCTGTTCTCCATGTCTTAAGTATGGCAGCTGTGCTAATCGCTTTTAACTGGCTGGCACAGGCCTGGTATTTTTCTTTCATTTTGACTATTGAGAGGTTTAAAGACTCCAAAAAAAAAAAAATGGCAGAAAACAGATTCACTTTTACTCATGCTTCTGCAAATCCCAGATGAGACCCCAAAATGTTATGGGATTTTTAGGGTGTCAGTTTTCTGGCCAGAAGCCTCCGTGGCCATGGCGCCTTTGTATGAGTTCTTGTCCTTCGTCCAGTAAGAATGAAGTATGCAGACAAGTGAAGGGTGAACAAGCGGGAAATGAGCTTTATTGAGTGTTACAACAGCTCAGAGGAGACCTGCAGTGGGTAGCTCCTCTCTGAAAGCAGGTCATCCATCAAGCGTTCAGTTCTCGGTGAGAGGAGGCCCTGGAGAGGAGGGTAGCTCCTTGCTGCAACCAGTCATCCCAATGTCTGAAGCTCTCAGAAGAGAGGAGGCCCTGGAAAGGATAGCTCTTCTCTGCTGGCAGGTCAACTCTGCAACTCTCAGCAGAGAGGCTAGCTCCTCTCTGAGACTGGTTTTTCTGTCATCTCCTGCTGTCAGCAGAAAGGGTAGCTCCTCTCTGTAGCTGGTAGTCCCATCATCTCTCTGCCCTCTTCATCCTCTGACCGTCTGCTGCCCTGCTCTGGCTGAGCCCAGGGCTTCTATGGACCTCAGAGGAGAGGAAGCACATGCCAGTTGGTCCATAGGCAGCCATAGGTGGCCATGGGTGGGCCCAGAAGAGACACCACTAGTCTGAACTCCAGTTCGTGGGACTGGCAGCCTGGGCCCCAGCCTTCAGGCCTCCCTAGCCTGAAGGTGGAGCCTAACCGGAGATCCACCCCTTTCTGCTCAGGACTCTGCCTTCCACTGCCATTCCAGGCCCCAACCCTGGGGCTCGGCCTCAGACATGCTCTGAGATCAAAGCAGGTGCCCAGAGAGGAGAGAGAGACCAGGCAGCAATAGCAGATATCCCTGGGCCATCAGGGAATGCGGGTCTCTTCCAGGGCCCCCAAGGATGCAGGCTGCAAAGATGACCAAGTCCTGTGCCTGAAAGAACGGCCGCAGCTGCATCCCGGGAGCTCCCACCTCACCAACTCGGGAGAAGGGCGGTTCCAGCTTTTCCCCGGCTCCTGCCCGCTCTGTGGAGTGGGAGGCTCAGGTCTGCAGCAGCAGGTCAGGTGGTTGCAGCTGCATCCAGGAGGGCAGATCCTGCCTGCTCTTGGCCCTCCACAGGCGCGGAGAGGCTCATCATACCCACAGCCACAGTTTGGGTGGTTGTAGACTCACCCAGGAGGGCAAGGCTCTTGCCTGCTCTGTAGAACAGAAGGCCTGGGTCTGCAGACATGATTTGGGCAGCTGCAGTGGCACCCAGGGAGCTCCTGCCCCAATTCAGAACGGGCAGGGCTCCCACCAGCTCCGTGGTGTAGCCCCAGTCACGCCTCCCTGCTGCAGCCAGCATGATGGCAGCAGCCACTGTCATCATAATCATGTAATAAGTATTATAAATCATAATTCCATGACCCTGTGAATAGTGTTATGTAGACTGGTTAAACATTTATCTTCAGATGTTTCCGTTTAGGCTCTGATGTTCTGAGAGAGTCAATATAAGGTTGACTCTCTCAAGACCTCCCAAACAGAGTTGAATTATGATGTGCTAGCATGGAAAATTATGGAACACGTGCAGCCGCCATGGACATAGCAGTCTTTTTCTCTTACTTCCATGTTAGTTTTCTGCGTCTATCTCATTTTCAGCGCTGATCCACCAGTACTGTCTCTGACCTAACACTTTTGAGTTCTCTCTCCTTCTACTCAAACTATTACTACATATTAATATCTCTCTCATTCATCTCACAGTATGCTGTGTATTTCACGTGTATGATGATTTAAATTTTACTGATACCTTACCTTCTCATTATTTACACTCTGGTCTCTCTTTTATAAAAAAATTGTCTCTACTCACAATATACTTGATTATTTTCTGACATTTATGTCTTTTTTTTTTTTTTCTGGACTCAAGGCTTAGTTTATCCATCAATTAATTTACACTTCATTGTTCTTTTGAGTTTAATGACTTTTTATAATGCAGAGAAAGGTGTTCCTCAATTATTAGTCATCTGTGTTTCCAATTCTGTGAGTTGCCAGTTGACAACATGAACTCAAGAACTCTCTCTTTAGTTTGAATCATGGCTTCATTATTTATCAGTAGTTTGTAGGTTCCGTGGGATGGCTTCTCATTTATTTTAACCAATATGCTCTGCGATGTTATGGAGGTTTATTTGTATTCCTAGATTACTAAATGCTTTTATTTTAAAGAAAATTTTTAATTTTTGTTTGTATGTAGTATGCATATATGTTTATAAGGTACAAAATATATTTTAATGCAGGCATGCAATGTAATGTAATCACATAATAGAGAATGGGGTATCCAACCCAAGTATTTATCCTTTGAGTTACAAACAATCTAATTGTATTATTTTAGTTATTTTTAAATGTACAAATAAGTTATTATTGAGTATAGTCACCCTGTTGTACTATCAAATAGTATGTCTTATTCATTCTTTCTATTTTTCTTGAACTCATTAAGCTTCTCCACATCTCCCCAACTCTCTCACTACTCTTCTCTGCCTCTGGTTACCATCCTTCTACTCTCAATGTCTATGAGTTCAGTTGCATTGATTTTTAAATCCCACAAATAAGTGAGAACATGTGACGTTTGTCTTCTGTGCCTGGCTTATTTTGCTTAACTTAATGATCTCCAGTTCCATCCATGTTGTTGCAAATCACATGATCTCATTCTCTTTTAAAGATGAATAGTACTCCATTGTGTATATGTACCACATTTTCTTTATTCATGTATATGTTGATTGACACCTAGGTTGCTTCTAAATCTTGTCTATTGTGAACAGTTTTGCAACATAGACGGAAGAGCAGATGTCGCTTCAACACACTGATTTCCTTTCTTTTTAGAATATACCAAGCAGTGAGATTGCTGGATGATATGGTAGTTCTAGTTTTAGTTTTTTGAGGAACCTCCAAACTATTCTCCATTGTTGTACTAATTTACATACCCAGCAACAGTGTATGAAGGTTAACTTTTCTCCACATCCTTGCCAGTATTTGTTATTGCATGGCTTTTGGATATAAGTCATTTTAACCTGGGTGTGAGTATATCTCATTATAATTTTGATTTGCATTTCTCTATTGATCAATAATGTTGAGCAACTTTTCATATGCCTGTTGGGCATTTGTATGTCTTCTTTTGAAAAATGTCTATTCGAATCTTTTGATTTGCTTATCAGTCATTCAATAAGCTGATTTTTTGATGAGCTTATTAGATTTTTTTCTATACATTTGTTTGAGTTGCTTATATATTCTGGTCATTAGTCCCATGTCAGGCGAGTAGTTTGCAAATATTATCTCCCATTTTTGGGATGTGTCTTCAATTTCTTGATTATATCTTTTGCTATGCAGAAGCTTTTTAACTTGGTGTGATTGCATTCATCCATGTTTGCTTTGGTTGCCTGTACTTGTGGGGGATTACTCAAGAAATGTTTGTCCATTCAAATGTCCTGGTGGTTTTCTCCAATCTTTTCTTGTAGTAGTTTCATAGTCAGAGATCTTAAATTGAAGGTTTTCATTAGTCTGTATTTGGTTTTTGTATATGGTGAGAGATGCAGGTCTAGTTTCATTCCTCTGCAAAAGGATACTCAGTTTGCCCAGTACCTTTTATTGAATAGACTGTCTGTTACCCAGTGTAGGTTCTTGGCAACTTTGTGAAAAATGAGTTCACTGTAGGTATGTGGAAATTTTTCTTTTGGATTTCTATTTAATTGATCTTTGTGTCTGTTTTTATGCCAGAACTATGCTAGTTTTGTTACTGTAACTCTGAGGTATAATATAGTTAGGTGATATGATTTCTCTAGTTTTGTTCCTTTTGCTTAGGATAGCTTTGAATATTCTGGGTTTTTGTTGTTCCATATAAGTTTTAGGATTGTTTGCTCTATTTCTGTGAAAAATGTCATTGGTATTTTGATAGGGATTGCATTGAATTGAATCTGTAGATTGATTTGGGTTGTATGGACATTTTAATCATACTGATTGTTCCGATCCCTGAACATGTAATATCTTTTCATTATTTGGTGTCTTCAATTTTTTTTCAGTGATGTTTTATAGTTTTCATTATAGAGATCTTTCACTTTTTTGGTTAATTCCTAGGTAAGTAATTGTATTTGTGACTATTTGGAGTAACGTTATGTATTTCATTTCTTTTTCACATTGTTCAGTTGCCATAGAGCAATGCTACATTTTTGTTAAATTTGTATCCTCCAACGTTCCTGATTTTGTTTATCATTGCTAGTAGGCTTTATGGAGCGTTTAGGTTTTTCTAAATATAAGATCACATCATCCACAAACAAGGATAATTTGACTTCTTTTATTCCAATATTGATGCCATTTATTTCTTTCTCTGGTTTGATTCCTCTGTGTAGGAATTTCAGTATTATGTAGAATAATGGTGGTGACAGTGGACATCGTTTTTGTGTTCCAGATCTTAGAGAAAGAATTTTAATATTTTTCCTCACTAGTGTGATACTAGTAGACAAGCTGTGAGTCAGTCATAAATACCTTTTTACATGTTGAAGTATGTTTCTTCTATACCCAATTTTTTAATTGTTTTTGTTATCAAAGAATGTTGATTTTGTATCAACTACTTTTTGAGCATCAATTGAGATTATTGTATGAATTTTATTCTTTATTCTGTTGACATGATGTATTACATTGATTGACTTGCATATGTGGAACCATCCTTGCATGACAAGGATAAGTTCCACTCAGTCACAATGAATGATCTTTCTAATGTATTGTTGAATTCAGTTAGCTAGTATGCCATTGAGAATTTTTGAATCATATTCATCAGGGATATTAGCCTGTAGTCTTGGGGATTTTTTTTTTTTTGATGTGACATAGAATGAGTTTAGAATTATTCATTTTTCTCTATTTTTTTGAAATTGGTTGAGTAAGACTGGTATTATTCTTTAAAAGTTTGATATAATTCAGCAGTGAAGCCATCAGCTCTTGGGCTTTTCTTTGGTGGAAGACTTTTTTTTACAACTTCGATCTCATTACTTGTTATTGGTCTTTTCAGGTTGTGGATTTCATCCTGGTTCAATCTTGGTAGGTCATCTGTGTTTAGGAATTGTTTCATTTCTTCTAGATTTTCCAATTTATTGGCATGTGGGTACTCTTAGTAGCCAATATATTTATATCTTCTCCCTTTTTTTTAGTTAGTCATCTGGCTAAAAGTTTGTCAATTATTGTTAACTTTTCAGAAAACAAACTTGTTTTCATTGATCATCTGTATTGTTTTATTTGTTTAAATTTCGTTTATTTCACCTCTGAGCTTTACTCTGATCTTTCTGTTCTTTTACTAACTTTGAGTTTTGTTTTCTCTTGCTTTTCTAGTTCTTAAAGATGCACTGTTAGATTATTTATTTGAAGGGCTTTTTTAAAATAATCATTTATAACTATAAACTTCCCTCAAGTACTCCTTTTGCTATATCTCATAGGTTTTGCTGTGCTGTATTTCCATTATGATTTGTTTCAATAATTTTTTCAATTTTTTTCTTAATTTCTTCATTGACCCACTGATCAATCAGGAGCATATTGTTTAACTTGCATGTATTTTTATAGTTATCAAAGTTTCTCTTGTTATTAATTTATAGTTATAGTCCCTTGTGGTCAGAGAAGATGCTTGATATAATTTCATTTTTTAAAAAATATTTTAAGACTTTTTTCTGACTTGGCATATGGTCTATACTTGAGAATGAACCATGTGCTGAGGAAAATAATGTGTTTTCTTCAGCCATTGGATGAAATGTTCACTTTATTCTCCCACTTTTTAACCTTTTGTTGTTTCTATTGATATCTTTTTTATACTGTGTATGTCTTGAAAAGTTGTTATTATTTCTGTTTGGTTCATTATTTAGTCTTTCTACTTAGAATAAGTCAAATACTACATTTGTGGTGTTACAGTATTCTGTGTTTTTCCATATACTTGCTATTCCCAGTGAGTTTTGTACCCACGGGTGATTATTTATTGCTCATTAACATCCCTTTCTTTCTGATTTAAGTACTCCTTTTAGCATTTCTTGTAGGACAGGTCTGATAATGATGAAATCCCTCAGCTTTTGTTTGTCTGGGAATGTCTTTATTTCTCCCCCATGTTTGTAGGATATTTTCACTGAGTATACTATTCCAGGGTAAAAGCTTTTTCTTTCATCACTTTAAATATGTCGTGTCACACTCTCCTGGCATGTAAGATTTCCACTGAAAAGTCTGCTGGCAGACATACTGGAGCTTCATTGTATCTTACTTGTTTTTTTGTTTGTTTGTTTTGTTTTGTTTTTTCCTCCTCTTGCTGCTTTTAAGAGTCTTTATTTTTCTTTGATCGTTGGAAGTTTGCATATTAAATGCCTTGAGGTAGTCTTCTTTGGGCTAAATCTGCTTGCTGTTCTATAACCTTCTTGTATTTTGAGAATTGATAGCATTCATAGGTTTAGAAGTTCTCTGTTATTATCCTATTAAGTAAGCTTTCTACTCCTATCTCTTCAGTATGCCAATTGCATTTTTTAACTGCAGAATTTTTATTTGATTATTTTTAATTATTTCAATATCTTTGTTAAATTTATTTGATAGACTGCTGAATTTCTTCTTTGTGTTTTCTTGAATTTCTTTGCCTTTCTTCAACCGAGCTGTTTTGAATATCTGACTGAAAAGTCACGTATCTCTGGTTTTCCAGGACTGGTCCCTCGTGGCTTTTTTAGCTCATTTGGTAAGATCATTTTTTTTTCCCAGATGATGTTGATACTAGCAGATGTTCTTCAGTTCTGGGCATTGAGACATTAGTTATTTATTACAGTCTTCACTGTCTGGGCTTGTGTGTACCCATCCTTCTTGGGAAGGCATTCCAGATATTTGAAAGACTTGGGTGTTGTGATCTAATCTTTATCTGCTTTAGCTGGGACACTGCAAGCCTAGTAATGCTGTTGTTCTTGCAGACATGTATGGGTACCAACTTGCTAGTCTTTGATAAGATCTGGGGGAATTCCCTGGATTACCAGACAGAGACTCTTGTTCTCTTCTCTTACTTTCTCCCAAACAAAAGGAGTATATTTCTCTGTTCTGAGTCATCTAATTCAGGGGGAGGAGTAACACATGTACCCCCATGGCACCACCACTATGACTGCATTGGGTTCAGCCTAAAGCCAGAACAGCAGTGGGTCTCTCTCAAGGTCTGCTGTATTCAGTCCCTGATTCCTGTCTATGTTCATTCAAGGCCCTGGGACTCTATAATCAGCATTTGGGAAAGCCAGCCAGGCCTGTGGCCTTCCCTTCAGAGTAGCAAAGGTCTCCCAGGTCCTGGGTAGGTCTATAGGTATTGTCCAGGAGTCAGGGACTGAAGTTAAAAACCCTCGAAATCTACCTGGTGTTCTACTGTATTGTAGCTGAGCTGGCATTCATACAAAAAGATAAAGACCTTCCCACTATTCTCTCCTTTTACCAAAGGCAAAAGAGTGTCACCCAGTATCCTCTGCTGCCCAGTATCCTCAGGCCACAGAGAGTACTGCGAGACTACTGCTGATGCTCCATTAAGGTTGAAGGGATCTTAAGTCAGCTTGTGGTGAATGCGGCCTTTCCTGGGACTCACTCTTCAGGGCAGTGGGCTCTGCTCTGGCCTCAGGCAGGTCCAGAAATTCTGTCTAAGAGTCAAGTCCTGGAATTGGGAACTCCAAGAACCCACTTGGTGTTCTACTTCCCTGTGCCTCTGCTGGGACCTAAGATGTAAGACAAAGTTTTCTTTACTTTTTCACTTGCTTTTCTCAAGCAAAAGGAATTTTGTCCCATAGCCATCACAGGTAGTAATGTGCTGTGTCTTATCTAAAGCCCGGAAGCCTCAGAGTCTTACCCTTGACTCTCAACATGGTATCTGGGTATCGCTGTTGGTTATTCGGGGCCCAAGGGCTCTTCAATTAGCAAGTGATAAATACTGCCAGGACTGAGTCATTCCCTTCAAGGCAGCATGTTCTCTTCTGGCCCACCCAAGACATACCTAGAAATTTCATCTGTGAGCTAGCATCTGGAACAATGGACTCATGAATCTGACCATTGCCCCATACTGCTATGGCTGAGCTGGTATCCAAGAACAACACAAAGTCCTTGCCACTGTTGCCTCTCCTCTCCTTAAGTGGAAGGAAGGAGTCCCTTTCAAAGCTGTTAGCTGTACAGCCTGGGATTATGGGAGGAATAATACCTGTACTCCCTTAGTTGCCCTAGCTGTTGTCCCAGGAGATAACGTGCCCCCTCAGTCCACTGTCTCTGGGCCCAGATTAGCACTAGCGCTTGCCCAAGACTTACAGTCCTTTATGGCCTAGACTGCCTTTTAAGTTTACTTAGAGATCCAGAGCACTTTAGATTTCAGTTGGCAGGTTCACAGCAACTCAAGTTTGGATAGCTGAAATCGGCAATTCCGCTCTGGCTAGGACATATTTAACTTCTCCCTCCATGGGCCAGTGTCAACTGGGTTTTGTCCAGTTTTCCTTTCTGCTCTAACAGGGCAGCACTGAGTTTAATGCCTCACAGTTTCTGTGTTCTCCTTTCTTAATACCGAGAGACGCCCTCTGTGCCATGCCTCTGCTGCCAGAGGGTGGGGGAGGGGTGGAGTGGCAATTCAAGACTGTTTTTTAAAAATATCTTCAGTATCTCTTTCAGTGATATGAGGACAAAAACAGATACTATGAGAATTCAGCTGATATTTGGTTCCTATGAAGGTATTTTTTTCTGTGTAGGTAGTTGTTAAATTGGTGTCCCAGCAGGAGAAATGATCAGTGAAGCCTTCTATTCCACCATCTTGCTCCACCTCTCTCTCCTAAATGCTTTTATAAAAAAGTTTTGAATTTGATCAAATTCTTTTTGATTGTCTATTGAAATTATAATTATTCCAATTAGTATGAAATTATAAAACTATAATTATTCACATTTGTATGCAATTATTGAAGTTATAATTATTTCCATATATGTATGTATATATCTGTGTATATACACATATACATATGTTGTTGTGTCTGAGTAGTTTGAAGTACGTTGGAAACAATTTTTCACTCTTAATTCCTTAGATCAAAGATATTCTGATGCATAGCCACACCACTATTATCAAACCTAATAACTTTGACAGAATAAATGCTTGAGGGTATGGATACCCCATTCTCCATGATGTACATTGTGATAATATTATTATCTAATATATAGTGCAAGTAAAAGTACCTCAATTGTCTCTGTAATGCTCTTTATGAATGTGCTTTTATGTGTTAAATTTAGGAGGCATTCAAGAATCATGAATTACTTGTAGTTGCCAAATCTCCTTAAACTCCTTTATCTGGAATGGTTGGCTTCTTTTGTTTTGTTTGTTTGTTTGGTTTTTTTTTTTTTTTTTTTTTTTTTGGCCTTTTAAGGATTCTAGGCCATTATATTAAGAATGTCCTAGAATCTATAATTGTCTGGTTGCTTCCTAAAGACTGGATTCATGTTCAGGGCTTCTCTTCATATGTCATGGACTATGTTATAGCTTAAGCTGCTGTGATAATGAGATGCCAGATTTCAGAGGTTTACGCAAGTTTAAATTTTATTTTTCTCTTATAAAAATCCAGAGGTGAGCTAGAAGAAATGATTTTTCCATGCTTCCACGTGGAGCTTCCATATTTGTGTCCAAAATGGCTGCTCCAGTTGCTGTCATTTTCCGGCAATAAAAGTAGAAAGATGAAAAGAAGAGGACAGCCAGCAGTAACCTTATTAAGGATGTTACCCAAAAGTTGCACACATCACATTTTTCAGCCACACCTGATTGCAAGGGAGACTGGGACATGTGGTATCTAGTTTGATGGTAATATGCACAACTAAAACTTGAGGATTCTACCATTAAAGAAGAATAACAGGAAAATGGACATCAGTGGAAGAACAGTCTCTCACACAAGTTAGGAATACACTTGTCAGTTAGGGCTTTCCTTGAACTGAGTTATTTGATGGCAGATGTAAGTAAGTGTGCGGCCAAACACAACTTTCCTTAGATTGTTTTTAATTGGCAAATAATTCAGAAGCTAATGGTTCATTTAGTGTGCTCAGGCTCTGCTAGAGCCTTGTCCTCTGGGAGCCTAGAGTTGGGTTTGTTTGGTTTTGAAGCGGTAGTTATCATTGAAGAAGAGAAGGTACTATAGTGGCAGCGATCTGTTAGGAAGTTTGCTGTTTTTTGAGCCTTTAGAAAAGTTACTTTTCTGTCATGGCAGTTCAGTCAACTGAATCTTGGAACCCAACCTCACATTAGCAGTCTACAACACATTTTTTTAATTGTACTTTATTCAACAAGCAATCTATGGAGGTAAGTCCTTTGGATAGCCTCCCTTACAACATATGAGGGAAGAAGATTTTATGAGGTTGGAGATTGATACAAATTAATAATTTCTTGTCACTCTGTTGGTTGTTCTAGCACTGATCCTTGCAATCCTGAGCTTTGAGACTTTTCTATGTGCTTTCTATGGTATTGTGATTTCTTTCTTTTTTTTTTTTTTAATAAGGAAACCAGCCTAATTATGTCTTAGGGTGGGGAAGTATAATTTTTATTTTTTGTTGCAGATTTATCAGTTGTTATTGGATTTTCTCTTAATATTTTACCACACATTTTATTTAATTTTTATTTGTGAAATATTTCAAACATGGAAAAATATTTATGTTTTATATTTTTTCAAAGTGCTCTCAAATATTCTGGATTTTTTCAGAGAATTCTTTCTTGTTTTTCAGTTCCATGAACATTTTCCTTTATATTGTCATTGTATTTGGATTTTTAGAGCCTGGCTTTTCAGTTAGGAATAGGTTTGGCTATGGATGACAGAAAATCCAAAACAAGAGTGGCTCAAACAAGGTATACATTTATTTTTTTCACCAACATAGTCTAGAGGTAAGCAGTCCAGCACTGTAACTGTAGTTCCCTGATAAATGGGGTCCCAGCTCCTTCTAGCTCCTTTTTCCAACCTTTTCAATGTATGGCTTCTATGTCATGGCCCAAGAAGGCTGGTTCATCTCAGCCATAGTATATGGATTACAGCCAGAAGGAAAGTAGAAGTGGCAAAGAAAGGCACACTCATTATATTACATTTCACTAACTAGATCTTAGTCATTTGGCCACACAGCATTACAATAGTCATTGAAAAATGTACCCAGCTAAAAATTAGGGATTGTATTATCAGGTAAGAAGGGAAAATTGATATGAGAGACAAATTTCCATATTTGCCACAGAAAAGGAAACAAACATCTAGATGGAATTTGCTATGTTAACCCAACAACTAAGTCCTTCCTTGAAACTCCTCCAAAATAATTGCATTTATTTTACTAACAGGGAAAAGACCCACATTAGTACACCCTAAGTAACATTGTTTATGACAAAATTTAGTGTGAACATAATGTTCCATTCATGAGTTTCCTTTTCAGTTTATTGTTAATTCTATAAGGCAGTAAGCATAGGTAATACATGTGGATATAGTCTATGAGGAGATTGTATTGTGTTATTTAAAGTATGAAACCCCCTATATCTAAATATGTTATATTATATACATACTTTCATTCACAAGGACATTAGTAAATTTAAACATTTTTTAAAAAGAGAGTTAACTTAGCCAAAAAGAGCCAAAAAGTTTCTTATTACAGAAAGCAGTATTCTCATTATTGCACAGAAAATAGTCATAAAGTCACCTTTCCCTTCTGGGAGGTCTTGGTGTGCTGAGAGTTACAAAATGATCCAGGGAGAAAGTTGTGCTAAAGTGACAGTGGCATCTACTCTTTCCAGTGTAAGGACTGGGCAACAGAAGTCTAACTTATTTTATGCTGATGAACATTGGGTGTAAGATCTTGGCACGAACACCAGGGTTTTCAAATAATAAGCTTTTGAACTGGTACAAGGCCATTATGGCAGAGCAGCAGCCTAGCCCTCTTGTCATTTGTGATAAGGACATCAATATTAGTCATTGTCACCCTTCATTAAGTTCAGATCTTACATTCTTCCATCCCTAAGGGTGTATTTCATTGATGTTTTTCTTAGCAAACAACACAAGGACACAGGGACACAAGCTCACTTTAAACTAGTAGTTAGAGCTGAATTTATTTTCCTCCATGGGGCATTAACTACAAAGGGATAAAAATAGTTTTCATCATTTTTTTTTCAATTTTATTAAAGCTATTTTGCATGCCTAGTCTTCTTCAAGTAAATGAACTAATTTAAGTACTTTTAAGAGGTAATACATATTATAAGTTATAATATATGTTTTGGCCAGGCACAGTGGCTCACTCCTGCAATCCCAACACTTTGGGAGACCAGGAGGGAGAATCTTTTGAGCTCAGAAGTTTGAGGCTCTCCTGGGAAACATGAAAAAACTTTCTTTAGATTGTTTGTGTGTTCTGTATGTTCATAAGATCAAGATTTTTAGGTAAAAAGCTAAAGTGAGAACATGTGGTATTTGTTCTTCTGTGCCTGGCTTATTTCACTTAATATAATGACCTCCAGTTCCATCCATATTTCTACATCACATAATTTTATTATTTTATGGTTGAACAGTATTCCTTTGTATATTTAAAACATATTTTCTTTATTTTCCATTGATGGTCAAGTAGGTTGGTTTCATACCTTCAGTATTGTGAATAGCGCTGTGACAAACATGGGAGTGCATGGATCCTTTTCGTATACTGATTTTTATTCCTGTGGATAGATACCCAGTAGTGGGATTCCTGGATTGTACAGGAATTTTACTTTTTTTGAGATATCTCCATACTATTTTCCACACTGGTTGTACTAATTTACATTTTCACCAGCAGTGCTGATTGTTTCTTTTGCAATGCAGATGGTTTTTAGTATAAATAAGTCCCATTTATCTATTTTTGTTTTTGTTTTCTGTGCTTTTTAAGTCTTAGCTGTAAAATATTTGCTTAGATCAACATCCTGAAGAGTTTCTCGTTTTCTTTTAGTAGTTTTACAGTTTTGGGTCTTACATGTACGTTTTTAATCCATCTTGAGTTGATTTTTCTATATGCTGAGAAATAGGAGTCCAGTTTCATTTCCTGCATATGGTTATCCAGATTTCCCAGCATAAATTATTGAAGAGGATGTTTTTTCTCCAATGTATGCTCTTGGTGGCTTTGTTGAAGATCAATGGGGTATAATTGTGTAGATTTATTTCTGGATTCTCTGTTTGTTCCATTAATCTATGTGTGTGTTTTCATATCAATACCCAGCTGTTTTGGATACTATAATCTTGTAATTTTTTTTTTTTTTTTTTTTGAGACGGAGTCTCACTCTGTCACGTAGGCTAGAGTGCAGTGGCGTGATCTTGGCTCACTGCAAACTCTGCCCCACAGGTTCAAGTGATTATCTGCCTCAGTCTCCCAAGTAGCTGCAATTGCGGGTGCCTGCCACTGCGCCCAGCTAATTTTTGTATTTTTAGTAGAGATGTGGTTTCGCCATCTTGGCCAGGCTGGTCCCAAACTCCTGACCTTGTGATTCAGCCACCTTAGCCTCCCAAAGTGCTGAGATGACAGGCATGAGTCACTGCGCCCAACCTGTAATATATTTTGAAGTCAAGTAATGTGATCCCTCCAAATTTATTTATTTTTAAAATTTCAACTTTTATTTTAGATTCAGGGGGTACATGTGCGGATTTGTTACATAGGTATATTGTGTGATGATGCTGAGCTTTTGAATACAAATGGTCCTTTCACACAGGTAGTAAGCATAATACTCAATAGTTAGTTTTTTAGCACTTTTACCCCTCCTTCCTTCCCCTTTCAGGTAGTCTTCAGTGTCTATTGTTGCTATCTTTATGTCAGTGAGTACCCAATGTTTAACTCCCACTTGTAAGTGATAAAATGTTGTATATGTTGTTGTTGTTATTAATTTGTTTAGGATAATGGCATATAGCACCATCCATGTTGCTGCAAACAACATTATTTTATTCTTCTTTATAATTATGTAATATTCCACAGTGTATTTATGCTACATTTTCATTATCCAATCCACCATTGATGGGGACCTATGTTGATTCCATGTCTTTGATATAATGAATAGTATTGCAATGAACATATGAGTCTATGTGTCTTTTTGACAGAATGATATGGTTTTTTTTGGATATATATTCAGTAATGGGACTGTGAGGTCAAATGCTAGTTCTGTTTTAAGTTCTTTGACAATTCTCCTAACTTTTTTTCATAGTAGTTGGACTAATTTACATTCCCACCAACAGTAGTATAAGCATTATTTTTTCTCCCCAGCTTCATCAGCTAAGACTCATATGGAACCAAAAAGAAGTCCAAGTAGCCAGAGCAATCTCAAGCAAAAAGTACAAAGCTGGAGGCATCACATCACCCATCTTCAAACTGTACAATAACTCAGTAGTATCCAAAACTGCACAGTACTGGTACAAAAACAGGTACATAAACCAACGGAACAGAATAAAACTCCCAAAGATAAAGATGCACGACTACAACCATCTTATCTTTGAGAAAGCTGACAAAAATAAGCAATGGGAAAAGGACTCCCTATTTGATAAATGGTGCTGGGATAGCTGGCTAGCCATGGGCAGAAGAATGAGACTAGATTCCTGCCTTTCACTGTACTAAAAAAGGTAATATAGATAAAGATTTAATACAAGACATCAAACCCTAAGAATCCCAGAAGAAAACCTAGGAAACACCATTCTGGACATTGACCTTGGGAAAAAATTTACGATTATGTCTCAAAAGCAATTGCAACAGAAACAAAAATTGACAAGTAGAAACTGCTTAAAGTAAAGAGCTTCTACCAAGCAAAATAAACTGTGAATAGAGTAAACAATCTACAGAATGGGAGAAAGTATTTGCAAGCTATGCACCCAGCAAAGGCCTAATACCTACAGTCTATATGGAACTTAAACAAGCAAAAAGCAAATAACCTTATTGAAAAATGGAAAAAGGACAATCTCAAACGCTTGTCAAAAGAAGATATTAGAGTGGTCAATGAACATATAAAAATGTTCATCATCACAAATAATCAGAGAAATTAAAATCAAAACCACAATGAGATACTATCTTACACTAATCATAATGGCTATCATTAAAAGTCAGATTTCTTATTTTGTATCAGGATTGCTTTGGTGACTTGGGCTCTTTTTTGGTTCCACACAAATTTTAGGATTGTTATTTCTATTTCTATGAAAAATGACATTAGTGTTTTGATAGAGGTTGCATTGATTCTGTATAATGCTTGGACAGTATGGTCACTTTAATAATATTAATTCTTCAGATCCATTAGCCTGGGATGTTTTTCCATTTTTATGTGTCATCAATGACTCTTTTGTTAATGTTTCGTAATTCTTCTTAAGGAGATCTTTCACCTCCTTTGATAAACTCACACCTAGATATTTTCCGGTTTTGTATCTACTATAAATGGGATTTTCCTCTTGATTTATTTTTCATCTATTTCATTATTGATGTATAGAAAATCTACTGATTTTTCTATGTTAATTTTGTATCTTGCAGCTTTACTGAATTTATCATTTCTAAGGGATTTTTTTTTTTTTTGGTGGAGTGCTGTTTTTTCTAGATATATTATGATCACGCTGTCTGCAAAGAGAAACAAGATGATTTTCTCCGTTCCAATTTGGATGTCATTTTTTTCTTGACTTACTGCTCTTTTTAGGACTTCCAATACTATGTTCAATAGTAGTGGTGAAAGTGGACTTCCTTGTCTTGTTCCAGTTCTTAGAGGAAAGCCTTTCAATTTTTCCCCACTCGGTATGACGTTAGCTGTGGGTTTGTTGTATATGGCTTTTATTATTTTTAGGTATGTTCCTTCTATGCTTAGTTTGTTGAGAAATTTTATCATGAAGTAATGTTGTATTTTGTCAAATGGTTTTTCTGCCTTTATTGAAATAATCATACTTTTTGTCCTTCATTCTATTGGTGTCATGTATCCCATTTATTGATTTACGTACATTTAACCATCCTTGCATCCCTGGAATAAATCCCACTTTATCATGGTATATTATCTTTTTGACGTGCAGTTGTGTTTGATTTGCTAGTATTTTTGTTGAGGACTTTTGCATGTATGTTCACCAAACATATTGGCCTTTGGTTTTTTGATGATGTTGTTGCTGTCGTTGTTGTGTCCTTGTCTGGTTTTGGTATCAGGATAATGCTGGCCTCAGAGTGAATTAGGTAGAAATTCACTCCTCTTGAAATTTTTTGAGTAGTTGAAGGAAATTGATAATAGCTTTTCTTTATATGTTTGGTAGAATTTGGCTGTGAATCCATCTGTACCTGGGCTTCTCTTTGTCGGTAGACATGTTATTACCAATTCAATCATGCTACCTGGTATTGATCTGTTGAGGTTTTCTATTTCTTCCTGATTCAACCATGGTAGATTGTATGTTTCCAGAAATATATTCATTTCCTCTAGGTTTTCCAGTTTATTAGCATATACTTGTTCTTAACAGTCTCTGATGATCTTTTGTATTTCTGTGGTATCAGTTATAATGACTCCATTTTCACTTCTGATTTTATTTGGGTCTTCTCTCTTTTTTGCTTGCTTAGTCTACTTAGTGGTGATATTATGCTTAGCTTTTTGAAGAACGAACTTTTTGTTTCATTGACCTTTTATATTTTTAAGTCTCTATTTTGTTTAGTTTTACTCTGGTCTTTATTATTTATTTTCTTCTGCTAATTTGAGGTTTGGTTTTTTCTTGTGTTTCTAGTTCCTCGAGGTGCACCATTAGATTGTTTATTTGAAATTCTTTTATTATGTAAGTATTTATTGCTATAAACTTCCCTCTTAACAATGCTTTTGCAATGTGTCACAGATTTTATTATGTTGTGTTTCTTTTTTCATTTGTTTCATATTTTTTTTTTTTAATTTTCATCTTAGTTTCCTCATTGACCCAAATGATCGTTTGGGAGCATATTGCTTAATTTCATGTATTTGCATAGTTTCCAAAGTCCCCTTTTGTATTGATTTCTAGTTTTATTTCATAGCCATATAAGAAGATACTTTAAATGATTTTTAGTTTTAAAAATTTGTTGAGACTCATTTTGTTGCCTGACATGGTCTATCATGGAAAATGTCCATGTGCTGCTAGAAAGAATGTATACTCTGTAGCTGTTGAGAAGAATGTTTTGTAAATGTCTGCTAGGTCCACTTGGTCTAAAAATCAGTTTAAGTCCAATGTTTCTTTGTTAATTTTCTATCTAGATGATCTATCTAATGTTGACAGAGGGGCGTTGAAGTCCCCAAATAATATTGTGTCTATTTCCTAATTTAGCCCAGATATTTGCTTTATGAATCTGGGTGCTCAGGTGTTGGGTACATATATATTTAGAATTGTTACGTATTTTTGCTAGATTGATTCTTTTATCATTATTTAATGACCATTCTGTAGACTTTTACTGGTTTTAACATAAAGTCTGTTTACGGAATATTAATAGAGATACTCCTGCTCACTTCTGGCTTCCATTTGTGTGGAATATCTTTTTTCTTCCCTTTACTTTCAGACTATATGTGTCTTTACAAGTGAGATTAGATTTCTGTAGGCAGTGTGAAGTTGGATTGTGGTTTCTGGAATTTTAAAAATCCATTCAGCCAAACCACATATTTTAACTGAAGTATTTAATCCATTTACACTTAAGGTTATTATCAATATGTGAGATTTTTCCTTATCATATTGTCAATCGTTTTCTGTTTGTTTTGTATACTGTTTATTACTTCTTTTTCTTTTGTTTATTGTTCTTTTGGTTTTCTGAATTTTGTAGTAGTACAATTTGGATCTTTTGTCATGCTCATTTGTATGTTTACTTTACCAGTGAGTTTTATATTTTCATTTGTTTTCCCATGGGCAAATGCACTCCTTTCTCTTGCAGGTTTAGAATTCCCTTGAGCATTTGTTTTAGGACAAGATCAGTGGTAATGAAATTCCTCAGTATTTGGTTATGTTGGAAAGACTCTTTCTCCTTATTAATGTAGAATAATTTTGCTGAAAATAGTATTCTTGAGTGGCATTTTCTTTCTTTCAACACTTCAAATATATCATACCATTCTCTCCTGGCCTATAAGTTTTCTGCTGAGTTCTCTGCTGTTAGTCTGATGAGGGCTTCTTTATTGATGACTAGATGATTTTTCCTTGCTGTTTTTAGAATTTCCCTTGTCATTGACTTTAGATAATTTGTAATGTGCCATGGAGCAGACCTTTTTGCATTATATATGTTTGGGGATCACTAGGCCTCCTGAATCTGGGTGTCTAAATCTCTTGCTAGACTTGAAAAGTTTTCATCTATTATCTCATTAAATAGGGTTTTCAACTCTTGTTCTCTCATTGTCTTCTAGGGTTTCAATAATTCATATATATTTTTTTTCACTTTATAGTGTCCCTTGTATCACAAAGGTTTTGATCATTGTTTTTAATTTATTTCTATCTGACTTGGTGATTTCAAATTACTGGCCTTACAGTTCTGAAATTTGTTCTTCTGTTTGATGTAGTCTATTGCTGAAGGTTAGGAGTGTGTTATCTATTTCATTCAAAGAGGTCTTCATTTCCAGAATTTCTGTTTAGTTCTTTTTTATGATATTTGATTTTTTTCCTAGATTTTGTGAATTTATTTTTGCTTGAAATCTGTTTCTGAAGAATTATTGTGCTTATTTGGAAGTGTATTTCCTTGCTTTATTATGTTTTCTCTGTTGTTACATTGTTATCTGTGCATCTGTTGTAATAGTCAATGCTTCCATTTTCTTTAATTTGCTTTCATACACAAGGACTTTTACTCGAAGATATAGCAGTGGTGTTTATTGTGTAGGGACCTTTGTATTTGATTCTGAGTGTGTGCAATAGTGTATTATCTGTATTGTTTCTTCAGCTGTAAACAATATCAGTGGTATCTATTTTTCCCCAGTCATTAGTGTGTGGTTATTAATGCAGGCTATGGTGAAATTTTGCTGGGAACAGACATACCATGTGGACTACTTTTTTCACCCCCGTGGTTGTAGTCATGAACTAAGCATGCCTGTCTTGGGCTCCAGGGTGGCATATGCTGGCACCAGTGTTATCGTGACCAAGCAGGCCAATTCCTGGGCCTCTAGGTAGGTTGCTCAGGTTCTAGTAGTGGCAGCAGTAAGCTGAGTAGTTAAGCAGTTTCTCATGTCTCTCACAGGTAGTGTGGTGTAGGTGATGGCAGTAGTAGTTCCAGAACAACCATCTGGATTCTGAGTTATGCAAACTAATGTTGACAGTGGCTACTATTTGTGGTCACCACTCACAACCCCAGACATGCAGCTATTCAGCTCACCCATTCTCAGTGGCAGTAGCACTATAGCATTACATGGAGGAGAGGGACTATTCCCTTTGCATATGAACCCAAGCACAGAGGCCACACTGCCAGTGGTAGCACAGTTGCCATTAACAACCCCAGACAGACAGCCCTTCAGCCTAACCACCCTAGCCGCTGGTGGCAGCAACAGCAGCAGCACCTGCAGTGGTGTTTGGAGAGAAAGTAGAGTAGGGGTCCTACTCACTACTCATGAGCCCAAGAACAGTGGCCTCTTTGCCTGTGGGAGGGGATCTTACTCACCAGTTACAAGGCCAAGAACAGTGTACGTGCCACTGCTGGGAGCAGAGTAATTTTTCACAATTCCAGACAGGAGGCTCTTGGGATCTGGTAAGTATGTGCTTTGGTTTTCTTTATCCCAGGGCCACATTTTTGGTATGCTGTATCAACCTTTTCCCTTTTCGCAAGAAATAGTACTTCTTGTGGTCTGGAGCACTGGGTACCCCACAGCACTTTTCACTCCAGCTAGTGCTGTGCCACTGCATGGACACTTTAGCATGCCAGTTGTGGTTCCCAGTATGTGTAGATATCGGGGTTGTGGTTCCCAGGACAGGATGTAGCCCAGTGTTGGCTGTGCTCTCACAATGGCACTCTGTTGCAGACACTTGGGTCTTAGGGGTCTGAGTGATCCAGTGCTAATTCCCTGTCTGGTGCACTTTGCTCTTTAGGTTTCCAGATCTCTGCCCACTCCAGTGCCAAAGTATAGGTAGAGGAGCTCTCCCATTGTTCAGACTGCGGAAGTTGGTGGTGCAGCAGATATGGGCCCCAGAAATTCTCTCATCTACCCTTTCTCCATAATCTCAGCCAAACTCAGCCAAGCTGGACACTTGCTCTCTTCTTCTGTGCCTCTGGGTGTTTCCTGTGACTTCTCTGTTGGACTCTAGTGTTCTCTCCTAGAGGTGCTATTTAACGTGTATAATTTGGTTTCTCTTCTCTGGAGAGGGAAAGTATCTGATGTCTGCAGTCAGTCATCTTGAGCTGGAATTCTACACCCCAGAGTTTCATATGTGAATATCTTGTGTATAGTCAGGCACCAGCACTCTTCACAAGCTGTGAAGGAGATGCAGATAACCTACATAAGACATTTAAACAGAGCAAAAGAAAACATTACATTTCCTTAGTACATGAGGCTGCCATGTGAGAAGAACAAAGTGGAGAGAAAAAGAGTTTAAAAAGCTGCCAAGTAGAAAATTTTACATATATAATGGGGTGTCAAGGTGAAAACACTCACAAAGAGGGCTTTCCATGCCTGGGATCACAAGGGGATGCACATCTATCTAACTATTGATATGATTTGCCTGGGTCCCCACCCAAATCTCAACTTGAATTGTATCTCCCAGAATTCCCACGTGTTATGGGAAGGACCAAAAGGGAGGTAATTAAATCACGGGGCCAGTCTTTTCCATGCTATTTTCGTGATAGTGAATAAGTCTCATGTGATCTGATGGGTTTATCAGGGTTTTCCACTTTTGCTTCTTCCTTACTTTTTCTCTTGCTGCCACCAGGTAAGAAATGCCTTTTGCCTCCCATCGTAATTCTGAGGCCTCCCCAGCCATGTGGAACTGTAAGTACAATTAAACCACCTTTTCTCCCCTGTCTTGAGTATGTCTTTATCAGCAGCATAAAAGCGGACTAAATAGAGTAAACTGGTACCAGTACAGAGGGGCATTGCTGAAAAGATACCTGAAAATGTAGAAGTGACTTTGGAACTGGGTAACAGGCAGAGGTTGGAGCAGTTTGGAGGGCTCAGAAGAAGACAGGAAAATGTGGGGAAGTTTGGAACCTCCTAGACATATATGGAATGGCTTTGACAAAAATACTGATAATTATATGGACAATGAAATCTAGGCTGAGGTGATCTCAGATGGAAGTGACGAACTTATTGGAAATTGGAGCAAAGGCGACCCTTGTTATGATTTAGAAAAGAGATTGGTGGCATTTTTCCCCTGCCCTAGAGATTCATGGAACTTTTAACTTGAGAGAGATGATTTAGGGTTTCTGGCAGAAGAAATTTCTAAGCAGCAAAGCAGTCAAGAGGTAACTTGGATGCTGTTAAAGGCATTCAGTTTTATAAGAAAAGTAGAGCATAAAAGTTTGGAAAAGTTGCAGCCTGACTATGCAATAGAAAAGAAAAACCCATTTTCTGTGAAGAAATTCAAACCAGCTGCAGAAATTTGCATATGTAGCAAGGAGCCTAATGTTAATCCCCCAAACCATGGGGAAAATATCTCCAGAGCATGTCAGAGGTCCTCATGGCAGCCCCTCCCATCACACACCCAGAGGCCCAGGAGGAAAAAGTGATTTTGTGGGAGGGGCCCATAGTCCCCATGCTGTGTGCAGCCTCAGGACTTGGTGCCCTGTGTCTCAGCGTCTCCATCCACAGCTGAAAGGGGCCAGCTCAGAGCTCATGCTGTGGCTTCAGAAGGTGGAGGCCCCAAACCTTGGCAGCTTCCACATGGTATTGGGCCTGCGGGTGCACATAGTCAAGAATTGAGGTTGGTGAACCTTCACTTAGATTTCAGAAGATGTCTGGAAATGCCTGGATTCCCAGGCAGAAGTTTGCTGCAAGGGCGGGGCCCTCATGGAGAACCTCTGCTAGGGCAGCGCAGAAGGGAAATGCTGGGTCAGATTCCCCATAGAGTGTCCCTACTTGGGCACTGCCTAGTGGAGCTGTGAGGAGAGGGCCACCATCCTCCAGACCCCAAAAGGGTAGATCCACTGACAAAAGCTGCAGACACTCAATGCCAGCCCATGAAAGCAGCCTGGAGGGAGGCTGTACCCTGCAAAGCCACAGAGGCAGAGCTGCCCAAAACCATTTTGCATCACTGTGACCTGGATGTGAGACCTGGAGTCAAAGGAGATCATTGTGGAGCTTTAATATTTGACTTCCCCAATGTATTTTGCACTTGCATGGGCCCTGTAACCCCCTTATTTTGTCCAATTTCTCCCATTTGGAACAACTGTAGTTATCCAATACCTGTACCCCCATTGTATTTAGGAAGAAATTAGCTTGCTTTTGATTTTACAAGTTCGTAGGCTTGGGGGATTTGCCTCATCTCAGATGAGACTTTGGACTGTGGACTTTTGGGTTAATGCTGAAATGAGTTAAGACTTTGGGGGACTGTTGGGAGGGCATGATTGGTTTTGAAATGTGAGGACATGAGATGTGGAGGGGCCGGGGCAGAATGATATGGCTGGACTGTGTCCCCACCCAAATCTGTACTTGAATTTTATCTCCCAGAGTTCCCATGTGTTGTAGGAAGGACCCAATGGAGAGGTAATTGAATCATGGGGTCTGGTCTTTCCTGTGATATTTTCATGATGGTGAATAAGTCTCAAGAGATCTGATGTGTTTATCAGGGGTTTCTGCTTTTGCTTCTTCCTCATATTTCTCTTGCCACCACCATGTAGGTAGTGCCTTTTGCCTCTTGTCATGAGTCTGAGGCCTCCCCAGCCATGTGGAACTGTAAGTTCAATTAAACCTCTTTTTCTTCCCAGGCTCAGGTATGTCTTTGTCAGCAGCATGAAAACGAACTAATACAACTATTTACTAACATTTGGGAAAACGTAGTTAAAAGGCAGGATGAAAAAAATAAGAGCAGGGGATTGGCAGGGACATACAGCTAATGACAAAGCTATGTTTTAAACTCAACTACATCTCACTCCAAACTCAGGCTCCTAGACACTGTACTAATTGTTCTCAAACTTAGAGTATGTAGGAATCATATAGAAATGAAGATTTCTTAAATTCACTGCTGAAGAATCTTATTCAATAAAGTTGAAATAAAGCACAGGTGATCCTGATAAAAGTGAATATTGCATTAGATAGGATCTGTACCCAAAGCTGAACTGTTATAATGAAGAAACCCCAATATAAAACAGAGAGTTTATTTTTCTCTCATCTCTCTCTTCATAGCTAAGTGATGTTCCAGGGTAGATAAGTGTTTCTGAGCCACAAGGTTGTGTAGACACCTAGATTCCTTCTGTATCGTTGTTCTGCCATATACCAAGTATTATCCTTTTCCGTAGCATTTGAGGTCTTGCTCAACAGCTGACCATAGAAAGGAGGCATGAGAGGAAGTTAAGGGGCAAAGAATTTTTCTTTAAGAATGTGACATGGCAGTAAACATATCATTTTGGCTCACGTAACATTGATAAAAATCCAGTCATATAGCTATATTAAGCTGCAAAGGGAGCTTAGAATCATAATCTCTAGATAAATAAACATGTGCATTGCTAAAACCTGATGGAGTGTTTATTACTAAAACTGAGAAGGGGAGAATAAATATTAGGGGTGTGCTAGTAGTTTCTGACATAATAGACTTCACTTTTAAAAAACACTTAATATTTCTAAAATAGCTTATAGGAAGTCAATCCTGTTACAATGTTATAACAGATACTACTGCAAATACTAGTTGTTAGTAAACACACTGAGAAACCCTGTAGGATAAACTTGCTTTTAATTCTAGAATATTTAGATCAGCTCTAAAAATTAAAACTGCTCTTTAAGTAAAGCAAACAAATGAACAAAGAAGCAAAAACAATCCAAGGACTACATAGCAAAGGACACATTAGTTTGTGTAACAATTTTAAAAACCCACCCCATGAATTTTCACACCTGATATGGTCTCATTCTCAAAGTTCTTGACACAGGAATAGGAATTAAGAGCTATAGAAATACAAAGGAAAAAGAAGATCAAATCAAGTTGGGAAATTCAAAAGAAGCTTCTTAAAAGAGGTTACATTTGACTCACATCATGAAGAGTGGCTAGAATTTTGTAAGTTGAGTTGAAGAGGACAGTGTTCTAGCTCCAGTTCAAGGAAGTAATATGATAACATAAATGGAAAAAAAGGAAAAAAGAAAGAAAATGTGAAATATTCTCAATGAATTTCTAATTGAACTAAAAGGATTTTTAGAATAACCCCAACTAAAAACTGGAGGTGATAAAAGATGAGGGAACAAACATTAAAAAAAAAAAAAAACCTAGCTTGCTGCATTACTTCTATTCCTTTATCTATTTGCATATTAATTTAATTTTTATGGGGTAGGAACAATATCACAGAATTGTAATTAAATTCAGTGTTCTATTGACTTGACAACCAAAAGACTATTTACTCTGGTAAATTAAAGGGGGAAAATGTTAACACTACAGATTCTGCTTTACTGAGTTTCCCCTGAATAATCATTAAATTATCTCCCATATGTCTCTGAACTTGTGCAGTGAACATCAATTCTACTGTTTTTTTTTTTTTTTCCTTGAGACAGAGCCTCACCCTGTCTCCCGGGCTAGAGTGCAATGGCATGATCTCAGCTCACTGCAACCTCCGCCTCCCAGGTTTAAATGATTCTCCTGCCTCAGCCTCCACAATAGTTGGGATTACAGGCACCCGCGACCATGCCCAGCTATTTTTTGTATTTTTAGGAGAGACAGAGTTTCACCATGTTGGCCAGGCTGGTCTTGAACTCCTGACCTCGTGATCCACCCGCTTCAGCCTCCCAAAGTGCTGGGATTACAGGCGTGAGCCACTACACCCGGCCTCAGTTGTCTTTTTTTCAGCTTTTGATACTTTCTAATCTAAATGGTAACATTTTAAGATATTATTTTTGCTATATGAATATGTAATTAATTTTTTTAATAGTTATTCACTCAGTGAAGAAACTGCATGATAGAAATAACTGAATTTCATCTGACTGTATTAAGAGCTAGTTTGACAGTAGCTAGGGGCAAAGCTGTAAAGTGTAGCAGAAATTGTCAAGTGTCCTAGTCTTCATTGATAAAAGATTCACACACCACCTTTCAAATGTTATTATCTTTCTTTATAATGTATTGATTCTTCCTCCTTTTTATAAAATACTTTCTCCATAAGTACTTACATGTTTTTTCTTTAAATATATATTAAAACATTATCATTCATCTACGTGAGCAAGAGTGGAAAACATTGGAGTGGTTCATGTAAAATTTCTGAATTAATGATGTCAGAAAAATCCATACTTTCTAAGTTGACATTTTTAAAATACAAATATGACATTGGCAATCAACTGCTATACATTATATTTATTTATATAACAGAATATGCATTTTGGAGTCTCACAAACTGCAATTCAAAGTTTATGTTTGTCACCTACTAGACATGTATCCCTCGGCAAGTTATTTAAACTTAGGAGAGGTAACATCCGTAAAACAATTTGCACATTGCCTAGCAAACAGTAAATGCTCAATAAGCAGGAGTTTTTAAAACTATGTAAAAATAATATGTGAGAAATGACTAACAATTATTTCATCAGTAAAATGATTTGTAAATATGTGTGTGACTTCAATATTTTTTGCATCAACTTTTTGAAAATTCTGAAGGGAGTAAAATATCTTTATATTATTTTCAGAATAGCTGGTCATGAATTCAGACATTATTGCCCCAAGGGCTGAATCTCATTTGAATCAGATATTTTAACTGATTAAAATTAAGTCCTTTCTGTTATAGTTAGAAATGAATAAATCATTTGAGGCAGTGACTTCTCTTTCAGAAAGCACTCACATCAAGTTGGTCTCATTGGTTCCCTTCCTAAGTGGACTATTCCACTTTTTCCCTTTGAAATGCATTTTCTCACTTTGTTTTAGATGAGAAAATATGTTATAGAACATTACAATTCAAGAAAATATTAAAGATCTGAGATAGAACATGTTACAAAGTCGAACATCACACAGAAAACTTTCAAAATAATCATAGTATCAATTTCTTTAATAGGTTTTTTTAACTCCAAAATATTTTCAATATAGCATGTAACTTGAATACTACTTAGATGTGCCTTTGGCAGTTATATGTATGGAGTAAAATATTTTTCCTAATAAAACTCTGGTTCATATCCAATTCACATGTCTTATCTATGTATACATAATCATTCAATTGGTGTGACAATATTACTATAAATCCTCATTCAAAACCATCACCCAAAGGGAATATTGTTATGAGCACTTCTCTATGTTTCATTTTTAAACATTATTCTTAAGTCAAACCTATTTGGCAATACAATATGTAGAAAACAATATATTAAATGTTACATGGGGTAAGACTGACTAAGTCATTATGGTGTGGTAAAAAATAATTATGTACAAAATCTGATATTCTTGTTTCAAATTTTGGCTCTTACCATTTACGTGACTGTATAACTTTGAGCAGGTTAATTAGCCTCTTAATTTTTACATAATATCTACTGTAAGTAATGATTAGTAAAAAAATAATTTGATCTTAGAAAGTGAAGCAATGAATGGCAAATGTGGAATATATACATATACGATTAAGCCTCAGACAAAGCTGGGACAAGATATCCCAAAGCTTTGCAACTGCTTTCCATTGGTTAGAAAGCTCAGATGTTGGTAAGGAACCTGGTGGCATGAAATCAGAATATCCTTCTATAATCTGTTGGATTGCAGAATGGGATTGTCATGGACAAAGAAAATTTCACAACTTCCCATTTTAACATGCAACCCCAAATACTCAGAATTAATTGCAATAACGTATAATTAATCCTTTTTCTATCTGATACGAGCTTTTCTGCATCTTCGGAAACATGAGTTCCTCAAATAAACAAGCAATGTTCTATCAAAGACATGGGCAATTTATGCACAATTGGCAGAAGTGATTATATAAGGAAACTATATAAAATTAGAAAACAAATTAGAAAATTTGAAAACAGATATTTCATAGTTATTATGTCCTTAGATTAGGTCAAAAATTAATTTAGATCACAGAAGCAAGATATACTATATGCCCTAACAAAGAATTATGTAATTTGTTCTGAAAATAACACTAAAGTATACATACAAATTTTTTAGAAATATAGGGAATAATTTTATGAGTGTTTATTTCTGTGCTATATTATTAGAAGTTTGGAAGAAGTGTGAAAAGGAATTTCACTTCAGTATTTTTTATGTTTTGGTCTTCCTTTTTCCTTCCTTCTTTCTTTTCGAAATTATATTACTCTCTTTACTTAAAAAGTAGTTGATAGAAGTGGCACGAAAATTTAGTGGAAAAGAAAGGATAATACATTACTAAGTTTGGGAGTAATTATTCTTTCTTTATAGGAACTTGCTAGTTCACCATAAAAAATAGGAAAATGAACAAAATACTGTATTTAAAATTGTTTTCCATTTGTACAGAGGCAGCACAAGACTGTCATGCCTCAGTAAAGGGAAACTAATGAGGATACCATTATCACTGCCTATCTTTCTGCTTGGAGCCAGCACATTCCGGACCACAGCTCAAGGAGTAAGAACCCAAGCAGAGCCTTGTGGTCATGTTGAGTTGAGGAGATAGAGGTTAGAATTAATGGTGTTTGCAGTGGGTTCAATCTGTGACTACAGAAAGAAAGGTATACAGAGCAGAAGATCTGGAAATATTTTACATCATTTCAATCTTTTTACATTTATTGGGAGTTGCTTTATGACCCAGTATATTATATATCCTGGAAAATGTTCCATGTGCATTTGAGAAAATAAATATTCTACTGCTGTTGAGTGAAATATTCTATACATATCTGTTAGGTCTGGTTGGTGTATAATGTTGTTCAGGTCTATTTTCTGTTTTTATACTAGGCCTAGTTATCTATCCATTATTTAAAGTTAAGGATTAAAATCCCTAAAAATCATTGTTTATTTATCTGTTTCTTCTTTTGATTCAGTCAGTTTTTACTTCACAGAATTTGAGATTCCATCATTAGGTGAACTGATATTTGTAATTGTTATATTATGTAGAACACTGTTTATTTCATTATTACTCATTATCCCACTTTATCCCTAGTAACATTTTTTCTTATGAAGTCTAATTTTTTTTATATAAGCCACTCAGGTTTTCCCTTAATTGTTGTTTCCTTAATATATGTTTTTCCTACCTTTTCCTTTTAATCTCTTTGCAACTTTGGATTTTGTTTCTGTAGAAATCACATAATGGCATTGTTTTATTTTTTTAATCCAGTCTGAGAATTTTTATCTTATGATTAGATTACTTAATCCATTCACATTTAACAACATTGTTGATATATTTCGATTTATGTCTGTCATTTTACTTTTTGTTTCTCTATGCCTCATATCTTTTTCTTCCTTTATACATCCATTATTCCTTTATTTTCCATGAAATGAATATTTTCTAGTGTAACAAATTGTTTTAATGGTTTGTTTTACTATATTTTTGAGTTATTTCCATACTAGTGGCTCTAGGGCTTACCATGTAAAACTTATTGGAGACTATTTTAGCTTCACACTAATTTAATTCCACTGAGGTATAGAATTACTACTCTTAAATAGCTCTATAACTTCTTCCCACTTTTTGCTATTATTATATGTAGAATACTTAAATATAACAGCAATATATAGTCACAGGTAATTCTTTATATAACTTTATATATATTAAATAATCTGAAAAAGAAAAGAAGTAATTAAATACTTATAGTTTGTCATACTTACCTTATTATTAACCCTTTGTGGTTTTCTTCATTTTTCCTATGATACTGAATTACCATGTAAGCTGTCATTTTATTACTTCAGTACAAAATTGCTCTCACACACCTCCTTTGTACTATTATTGTCAAATATACCACCTTTCTGTATGTCATAGACCCATAATACACTTATATAAATACTGTATACAAGTGCTTCTTAAATCAGTTAAAGACAGAAAGAAAATAAGTTTCATTTATACAGTCTTTTATAATTACATAATAACTTTTATTTGTGCTCTTTCTTACTGTGGATTCAAATTTCCATCTGTAGTCACTTTCTCTCAATCTGAAAATCTTCTAATATTACTTATAAGGCGGGTCTACTAGCAATGAAATCTGTCAGGGTTTGTTTATCTTAGAATATATTTATTTTGTGTTTATTTTTGAAGATGTATTTTTGTTATACATGAGATTCTTGTTTGAGAATTTTTTACTGTCAGCACTTTGAATATGTTATCTCTGCTAGACTAGACTGCTTTCTAATCTTCAAGGTTTCCAATGAAAAAATGGCTATTAATATTAACTAGTGTTTCCTTGTATATCATGAATTATTTTTTTCTCTTGTTGTTCTTACATTTTTTTTTGTCTCTATCATTATGTACTTTTGCTGTAGTGCATCTGGGTGTGGATCTCTTTGAGTTCAACCTACTTGAAGTTTGGTAAGTTTCATAGATGTATAGATTAACATTCTTAAAATCAAATTAGGAAAGTTTTCAGCTATTTCGTGAAATATTTTTTCTGCTAATTTATCTTTATCCTGTTCTTCTGGTACCCCCATAAAGTGTATGTTCATGTGTTTAAGGGTGTCTCACATTTGTCTGAAAAGTTAAATTATCTTCATTTTTGTCTTTCTCTGTACTTCAGATTATATAATCTCTATAGACTTATTTTCAAGTTTGTATATTAGTCCTTTCTCACACTGCTATAAAGAAATTCCCAAGACTGTATAATTAATAAAGAAAAGAGGTTTCATTGGCTCATAGTTCTGCAGACTGTACAGAAAGCATGGTAGCATCTCCTTGGCTTCTGGGGACGCCTTAGGAAATTTACAATCATGGCAGAAAGTGGAGGGGAAGCCAGCACTTCACATGGCCAGAGTAGAAGAAAGAGAGGGTGAGTGGGGAGGTTCCACATACTTTTAAATAATCAGATCTCATGAGAACTCACTCACTATTAGGAGAACAGCACTAAGGGAATGGTGCTAAACCATTCATGAGAAACTGCCTTTATGATCCAATCACCTCCCTCCAGGCCCCACCTCTAACATTTGGGATTAGAATTAGACATGAGATTTGGGCAGAGACACAAATCCAAACCGTATGAGTTTCTTAACTCTTTCTTCTGTCAAGTCTGTTGTTGAGACTCTCTAATGAATTTTTTATTTCAGTAATTAAACATCTTAACTCTAGAATTTTTACTTGATTCTTTTGTTATAATTTCTTTTTTTTTTTTTTTTTTTTTTTTTTTGAGACGGAGTCTCGCTCTGTCGCCCAGGCTGGAGTGCAGTGGCGCGATCTCGGCTCACTGCAAGCTCCGCCTCCCGGGTTCACGCCATTCTCCTGCCTCAGCCTCCCGAGTAGCTGGGACTACAGGCACCCACAACCGCGCCCGGCTAATTTTTTGTATTTTTAGTAGAGACGGGGTTTCACCGTGGTCTCGATCTCCTGACCTTGTGATCCGCCCTCCTCGGCCTCCCAAAGTGCTGGGATTACAGGCGTGAGCCACCGCGCCCGGCCTTTTGTTATAATTTCTAATTATTTATTGATATTCTGTATTTGGTGAGACGTTGTCATTATAGCTTCTATTACTTATTTAAGCATAATTTTCTTTCACTTTTCCTGAAAATTCTAAATTGTAGGTATATAAAATAGCAATTGTGTTTACTTACTCTGTTCCTCACTGTGTTTCCTCCACCCCCAGGCTCTTTTGATCCTTGTTCTTTGCCTTTTTATTAGTTTTGTGATTTGTCTGGGCTATTTTAGTGAAGTATGTTATCATGTAGTCTGCAGCCTTTCTTTTCTGTCCTGAGAGGTCACAACATTGGGCATGTGCACAGTCACTCTGAGATGGTGATAATCTTAGTAGGGTTCTGCTCAATTGCCTCTTTTTCTGGTCTCTATGTTAAGCTGTCTGCCTCAATTAATATACCACCCACTTGTTAGGCTGCTCTCATTACAGGCTGATTGCTCTATTGATTTTGACAAATGTCTTGGTCATAAAATACTCCATCATCTGAACGAGTTAAAAAGAGACTAAGGTAATTTTTTAGAGAATATAAATAAAAAACATGCATACATGCACACAAAAACTAATGGATATTATGGAGTTGAAATTACAATAAGTACATTAAAACATTAAAGAAAAATAACAGCAGATTTGAGCTGGCAGAAAGATAATTGGTCCCCTTGAAGACAAATACTTTTAGCTTATCCCATCTAAGATACAGAAAGAAAAATGAATAAAGAGAAACTAAACAGAGCCTCAGAGTCCTGTGGGACAACATAAATACAATGGGAATCAAAAGAAGAAGAGACAGAGAAAAGGATAGAGAGAATATTTGAAGAAATCATGGTCCAAAACTTCTGGAGTTTGATGAAATAAATTACTCTACATAGCCAAGAAGTGCAAACATCTCCAAATAGAAAAAAATAAAATCCTCAAGGACATTTAAATTTAGACACAAAACCAAACTGTTGAAAGACAAAGAAAGAATATAGAATGCAGCAAGAGAAAAACAACTCATCACATGAAAAGGTATCCTCAATAAGATTAATAGCAGATTTCTTATCAGAACTTTGGAGAACAGAAGAGAGTAAAATGACATAGACAAAGTACTGAAAGCAAACAGCAAACCAGTAGATCTATATCCAGCAAATTATATTTTAAAAATAACAAAGACATTTATATATTCCAAAAAAATTAAAAACTGAGATAATTCATAAATAGCCAATTATCTTTAAGAAATATCAAAGGGAGACCTTCAGTCTGAAACGATAAGACATTAAATAGTAACTCAAATTCACATGGAGAAATAAATAACACTGGTAAGACGACCAAATAGGTTAATAAGAAAAAAAAGTATAAATATACTTTTTTTGTAACATTATTTCCCTTATCTTAAGCACAACTGTATAAAGCAGTAATTATATATCAATTTTAACGAACACACAATGTATTAATACGCAATCATATGAGAACAGTACAAAAGAGAGGGGGGATAACAGAGTTATAGAAGAGAAATTGAGTTAGTATTAATCAAAACTAGATTGTTATAAGTTAATATACTCACTCCAATAATCCGCAGAGAAACTACTAAGGAAATAACTCAAAAATAGAGTTGAAAAAATGGCAAAAAATTAAAACATTATAGATGAAAATACCTATTTAATACAAAAAAGGCAGTAATGAAGGGAGAGAGGAACAAAAAGATTTAACATACAGAAAATAACAGCAAATGGTAGACTTAAGTCTGAAACGTTTATTAAACAGTAAATGTGAATTGAGTACTCTAAAGGGAGAGATCGGCAGAATGGATAAAAACAAAAATGCCGGTACATTCATATGCTGTCTACACAGACACACTTTAAATTCAAGCAAAACTAGGTTGAAAGTAAAAGGATAGGAAAAGAAATGGCATGCAAACAGTACTGAAATGATAGCTGCAGTAATTACGTTAATATCAGACAAAATAAAGTTTAAGATAAAATGTTACCAGAGATACAAAAAGTCATTTTATAGTTGTAGAAAGTTTAATCCATCAAACAATTATAAACACATGTTCACCTAACACCACAGTTGCAAAATACATAAAGTAAAACCTGATATAATTGAGGGTAGAAATAGACAATTCAAGAAGAATTGTTGGAGATTCCAATATTCCACTTCTAATAAAGGACAGAACTAGAAAGAAGTTCAACGATGAAATAGAAGATGAGGACAACATTCTAAAAAACCTAAAACTAACATATCTATAGAATCCCTTATGCAACAAGTGGAGCATCCACTTTCTACTTAAGTGCATGTCGTGTATTGTACAGAATAGGCCACATATAAAGCCACAAAACAAGTCTCAATAAATTTAAAAGCACTGACATAATATAAAGGATGTTCTCCAATCACAAAAGATTGAAATTAAAAATAAATAATAGAAGAAAATTTGAGAAATTCACAAACACCTAAAAATTAAATGACACACTACTAAATAACCAATGGGTCCAGGAATAAAATCCAAGATGATGAATGAAAATGTAAATACAACATACCAATATGTATGAGATGAAACGAAACAGTGCTTTAGAGGGTGTATTAGTTTCCTAGGATTGCTGTAACAAAATATCATAAATTGGGTGGCTTAAAACCACAGAATTTATTATCTCCCAGTTATCGAGGCTAGAAGTCAGAAATGAAGGTGTTGGCAGAGATGTTCTCCCTCTGAAACCTGTAAGAGAATCCTTTCCTGCCTCTTCCTAGCTTCTGGTGGTTAGCTGGAAGTCTTTGGCATTTCTTGGCTTGCAGACACAAAATTCTCATCTATCTTCACGTGGCATTTTCTCTACATGCCTTCATATCATTTTCATTCTGCATATGTCATCATTATTTTATAAGTAAACTAGTCATATTGAATTAAGGCATCCTTAATGAATTAATCTTGATGAAATCTGAAAATTACTTATTTCCAAATTAAGATGAAATTTAAAGGCATTAAGGTTTATGACTTCAAAATATCTTTTTGAAGGGAAAAAATTCAACACACAGCTGAGGAAATTTATAGTTGTAATGCCTACATCAAGAAAGAATTATTTCAAATTAATAATGTAAACTTCTACATTAAGAAAATAGAAAAAAGTGAACTAAGCCCAAAGGAAGCCGGAGAAAGTACACAATAAAGGTTTAAAAAGAAATAAATCAAATAGAGAATAGGAAGGTAGTAGAAAGAAACAATAAAACTAAAAGTTTTTTTTTTGAACAAGTAAACAATCTTGACAAACATTTAACGAGACTGACCAAGAAAAAAGACAGAGTACTCAAATTAATAAAATCAGGAAAGAAAGAAGTGACGTTACCACCAATCTTACAGAAAGAAGAGTAATTAAAGAAAATATTATAAACAACCGTATTGCAAAAAAAAAAAAAAAAATAGGTAACTTGATGAAGTGGAAATTTTTATATAAAGACAAGAACTATAGAGACTTATTCAAGAAGAAATGGAAAATCTGACTATATTCTTTAATAAGTAAAGACACTGAGTTATTAATAAACATATTTTCCACAAAGAGCAACCCAGACCTGGATGGCTTTATTGGTGAATTGTAGCAAATGAAGAACTAACTCAACTTAAAAAAAACAAAAGAAACTTTTGGTAAAATAAAAGAGGATGCAACACAACCCAACTCATTCTTTTAGGCTAATGTTACCCTGATGCCAAAATCAGACAGAGATTGTCTTATTCAGTTTGCTCTGCTATAAAAAATATAACATAGACTGGGCAGATTAAACCATGGACATTTTTTTCTCACAATTCTGTAGGCTGGGAAGTTTAAGATCAAAGTGTCTGTAGATCTTATGTCTAAGAATAAACCATTTTCTTATTTGCAGATTGCAATCTTCTCATTGTATCTACATACTGAAGAACAGAAAAACTAAGAGCAGGTGCTCCTCTCTCTTCTTGTAAGAGCACAAATCTCATTCATGAGGGCTACACCGTCATGAACTAATTGCCTTCTGTCTAAGTTCACTTAGGCTGCTATAACAAAATAACTTACATTTGATAATTTATTTAAGAATGCAGGCATGTATTACTCACTGTTCTGAAGGCTGGGAAGTTCAAGATCCACACACCGGTCGATTCAATGTCTTGTCAGATCTCACTCTCTGCTGTGAAGATGGCACCTTATAGCTTTGTCCTTACATGAAAACGAAGTGAAATTTTATCAGGCCTCTTCTGTAAGGGTGCTAATCCCATTCATGAGGGCAGATCTAATCACCTCCCAAAGACCCAACCTGTGAATACTATTGGGAATTAGGTTTCAAAATATAAACTTTGTGGGGGGACACATTTAGACTATAACATTCTGCACCTGACCCACCAAATTTATTTTCTTCTCATATAAAAATATATTTATTATATCCCAATAACTCTGTAAGTCTTAACTTATTTTAGCATCAACTGAAAATGTAACATCCAGAGTATCATCTCAATATCATCTAAATTGGATATGAGTGAGACTTAAGGTACCAAATTAGGCAAATGGCTTTCTAACTGCAAATTTGTGAAATCAAGCAAGTTATGTGCCTCCAAAACACAGAGGGACAGGCATAGGACAGACGTTCCAATTCCAAAAGAGAGAAATAGGAAAAAAGAAAAGAGTGACAGGTTCTGATCAAGCTCAATACCCAACAAGGCAAACAACATTACATTTCAAAGCTTGAAAATAATCTTATTTGACTTAATGTCTCACCTTCCAGACAGACTTAGGCTGAGATAAGGTCCTCAAGTGTCCAATAGGCACCACTATCATGTATTTGCTGGGTCCAGCCCATATGGAAGCTCTAATGTGTTGAGGTTGTTTGCCTGCTGCTCTCGCAGGCTATAGTTACATGCTGGTGGCTCTACAAGTGTGAGGTTTCAAGTGTAGCCCTACCTCCATGGCTCCACCAGGTCTTACCATAGTTGGGACTCTCTTTGATGTCCCTGACCCCATGGTTTTGCTGGGCATGGCTTTAGTGGCGGTACTGTGGTGACTGTGACCCTGTGGTAATCCTCTGTCCATTCCCCAAGGATCTCCAGGGTATCCTTTGAAATCTAAGTGAAGGTAGCCATGCCTCTACAGCTTGTGCACTTTGCCTGCCTGTGGAAATGATGCTGTATGGACACCACAATGGTTTGCCACCTATGCCTTGCAAAGGGATGGCCCAAGTCACCCCTGGGCCCATTTGAACCACAAGTGGGCTTGCCAAGGAGTACCACACCAGAATGTTGAGAGCAGAGCCTTGAAATTATTCAGTCCCCAAGGCCCTGGAATTCTGGGCCTGTGATGAGCGGGGTAGTGACAAAGCTCTCAAAAATGCCTTCAGGGCTAGTCTTGCACTGTTTGAATAGCATTTTGTTCCTCATTTTCATCTGTGATCTCATTAGAATGGCTTTTACTCTCCATATTTCAACCAACATTCTGATCATGATCATTTAAGTAATTGCTAAAAAACAAAAATTGAGGCTTTCTCTACAGCTCTCCTCTTCTTCTGAAACCTCACTAGATTACCCTTAATGCTCAATTAATAGCAATGTAGGCTTTTTCTAGCATACTCCTACAAATTCTTCCAGCAACTACCTGTTACACAGTTTCAAAGCTGCTTCCACATTTTAGGTATTTGTTACTGCAGCACCTCCACTTCCTTGTATACATTTCTGTCTAGTCTCTTCAGGTTTCTATAACAAAATACCCTACACTGGGTAACTTATAAGCAAAAGAAATGTATTACTCACAATTCTGGAGGCTCGAAAGTTCAATATCAAGGGGATAGCAAATTTAGTGTCTGTTAAGGACCAGCTCTCTGCTTCAAATGTGGCACCTTCTACCTGTGTCCTCACATGGCAGAAAGAGGGAGAAAGCTCCCATGGCCTCTTTTTTTTTATTTTACTTTAAGTTCGGGGATACATGTGCAGAATGTGCAGGTTTGTTACATAGGTATACATGTGTCATGGTGGTTTGCTGCACCTATTGACCCATCCTCTAAGTTCCCTCCCCTTCCCCCCAACACCCGACAGGCCCTGGTGTGTGATGTCCCCCTCCCTGTGTCCATGTGTTCTCATTGTTCAACTTCCACTTATGAGTGAGAACATGCGGTGTTTGGTTTTCTGTTCCTGTGTTAGTTTGCTGAGGATGATGGCTTCCGGCTTCATCCATGTCCTGCAAAGGACATGATCTCATTCTTTTAATGGCTGAGTAGTATTCCATGGTGTAAATGTACCATATTCTCTTCATCCAGTCTATCAATGATGGACATTTGGGTTGGTTTCATGACCTTGCTATTATAAATAGTGCTGCAATAAACAGACATGTGCATGTGTCTTTATAGTAGAATAATTTATATTCCTTTGAGTATATACCCACTAATGGGGTTGCTGGGTTAAATGGTATTTCTGCTTCTAAATCCTTGAGGAATTGCCATACTGTCTTCCATAATGGCTGAACGAATTTACATTCCCACCAACAGTGTAAAAGCATTCCTATGCCTCCACAGCCTAGCCAACATCTATTGTTTCTCGACTTTTTAATAATCACCACTCTAACTGGCATGAGATGGTATCTCATTGTGGTTTTGATTTGCATTTCTCTGATGATCAGTGATGTTGAGCTTTTTTTCATGTTTGTTGGCCACATAAATGTCTTCTTTTGAGAAGTGTCTACTCATATCCTTTGCCCACTTTTTGTTTTTGGGGCTGTTTGGTTTTTTTCTTGTAAATGTGTTTAAGGTCCTATAAATAATGAATATTAGACCTCTGTTGATGGGTAGATGGACAAAATTTTCTCCCATTCTGTAGGTTGCTGTTCACTCTGATGATAGTTTCTTTTGCTGTGCAGAAGCTCTTAATTTAATTAAATCCCATTTGTCAATTTTGGCTTTTGTTGCAATTGCTTTTGGTGTTTTCATCATAAAGCTTTTACCCATAACTGTGTCTTGAATGATATTGCCTAGGTTTTCTTCAAGGGTTTTTTATGTTTTTTGGTTTTACATTTAAGTCTTTAATCCAACTAGAGTGAATCTTTGTATAAGGTATAAGGAAAGGGTCCAGTTTCAGTTTTTTGCATATGACTAGACAGTTTTCCCAGCACCATTTTTTGAATAGGCGATCCTTTCTCCATTGCTTGTTTTTGTCAGGTTTGTTGAAGATCAGATGGCTGTAGATGTGTGGTGTTATTTCTGAGGCCTCTGTTCTGTTCTGTTGGTCTATATATCTGTTTTGGTACCAGTACCATGCTTTTTTGATTACTGTAGCCTTGTAGTATAGTTTGAAGTCAGGTGGCCTGATGCCTCCAGCTTTGTTCTTTTTGCTTGGGACTGTTTTGGATATGCGGGCTCTTTTTTGGTTCCATATGAAATTTAAAGTAGATTTTTCCAATTCTGTGAAGAAAGTCAGTGGTAACTTGATGGCGATAGCATTGAATCTATAAATTACTTTGGGCAACATGGCCATTTTCATGATATTGATTCTTTCTATCCATGAGCATGGAAAGGTCTTCCATTTTTTTGTGTGTCCTCTTTTATTTCGTTGAGCAGTGGTTTGTAGTCCTCCTTGAAGAGGTCCTTCACATCCCTTGTAAGTTGGATTCCTAAGCATTTTATTCTTTTTGTAGCAATTGTGAATGGGAGTTCACTCATGATTTGGCTCTGTGTTTGTCTGTTATTGGTCTATAGGAATGCTTGTGATATTTGCAGATTGATTTTGTATCTTGAGACTTTTCTGAAGTTGCTTATCAGCTTAAGGAGATTTTGGGCTGAGACGATGGCGTTTTCTAAATGTACAATCATGTCATCTGCAAATAGGGACAATTTGACTTCCTCTTTTCCTAATTGAATACCTTTTATTTCTTTCTCTTGCCTGATTGCCCTGGCTAGAACTTCCACTACTATGCTGAATAGGAGCAGTTAGAGAGGGCATCTTTGTCTTGTACCAGTTTTCAAAGGGAATACTCCCAGCTTTTGCCCATTTAATATGATATTGGCAGTGGGTTTGTCATAAATAGATCTTCATATTTTTAGATATGTTCTATCAATACCTATTTTAGTGTGAGTTTTTAAATAAAGGGATGTTGATTTTTATCAAAGGCCTTATCTGCATCTATTGAGATAATCATGTGTTTTTTGTTTTTTGTTTTTTTTTTTTTGGTTCTGTTTATGTGATGGATTGTGTTTATTGATTTGCATATGTTGAAGTAGCCTTGCATCCCAGGGATGAAACTGACTTGATCATGGTGGATAAGCTTTTTAATTTGCTGCTGGATTCTGTTTGCCAGTATTTTATTGAGGATTTTTGCATCAATGTTCATCGTGGATATTGGCCTGGAGTTTCCTTTTTTTGTTGTGCCTCTGTCAGGTTTTGGTATCAGGATAATGCTGGCTTCATAAAATGAGTTAGGGAGGAGTCCCTCCTTTTTAATTGTTTGAAATAGTTTCAGAAGGAATGGTACCAGCTCCTCTTTGTACCTGTGGTAGAATTCGGCTGTGAATCCATCTGGTCCTGAGCTTTTTTTGGTTGGTAGCCTATTAATTACTGCCTCAATTTCAGAATTTGTTATTGGTGTATTCAAGGATTCGACTTCTTCCTGGTTTAGTCTTGGGAGTGTGTATGTGTCCAGGAATTTATCCATCTCTTCTAGATTTTCTAGCTTATTTTCATAGAGGTGTTTATAATATTCTCTGATGGTAGTTTGTATTTTTGTGGAGTCAGTGTTGATCTCCCCTTTACCATTTTTTATGGTGTCTATTTGATTCTTCTCTATATTCTTTTTTATTAGTCTATCTAGTTGTCTTTCTATTTTGTTAATCTTTTCAGAAAACCAGCTCCTGGGTTCATTGATTTTTTGGAGGGTTTTTCATCTCTCTATCTCCTTCAGTTCTGCTCTGATCTTAGTCATGTCTTGTCTTCTACTAGCTTTTGGATTTGTTTGTTCTTGCTTCTCTAGCTCTTTTAATTGTGGTGTTAGAGTGTCAAATTGAGATCTTTCTAGCTTTCTGATGTGGGCATTTAGTACTATAAATTTCCCTGCTAACACTCCTTTAGCTGTGTCCTGGAGATTTTGGTATGTTGTTTCCTTTTGCTCATTGGTCTCAAAGAATGTCTTGATTTCTGCCTTAATTTTATTATTTACCCAGGAGTCATTCAGGAACAGGTTGTTCAATTTCAATGTAATTGTGTGGTTTTGAGTGAGTTTCTTAATCCTGAGTTCTAATTTGATCGCACTTGGTCTGAGAGACTGTTATGATTTCAGTTTTTTTGCATTTGCTGAGGAATGTTTTACTTTAAATTATGTGGTCAATTTTAGAGTAAGTGTCATGTGGCATTGAGAAGAATGTATAATCTGTTGATTTGGGGTTGACAGTTCTATAGATGTCTATTAGGTCCACTTGATCCATAGCTGAGTTGCAGTCCTGAAAATCCTTGCTAGTTTTCTGTCTCAATCTGTCTAACATTGACAGTGGGATGTTAAAGTCTCCCACTATATTGTATGGGTGTCTAAGTCTCTTTGTACACCTCTAAGAACTTGTTTTATGAATCTGGGTGCTCCTGTATTGGGTGCATATCTATTTAAGATAGTTAGCTCTTCTTGTTAAATTTTTCCCTTTACCAATATGTCCTTCTTTGTCTTTTTAAACTTTGTTGTTTTAAAGTCTGTTTTGTCAGAGACTAGGATTGCAACCCCTGATTTTTTGCTTTTCATTTGCTTTGTGAATTTTCTTCCATCCCTTTATTTTGAGCCTATGTTGGTCTTTGCCCATGAGATGGGTCTCCTGAATACAGCACACCGATGGGTCTTCACTTTTTATCCAATGCCCTTAGACTTTTTTTTTTTTTTTTTTTTTTTTTTTTTTTTTTTTTTTTTTTTTCTGATGGACCCTTGCTCTATTGCCAGGCTGGAGCACAGTAGCATGATCTGGGCTCACTGCAACCTCCACCTTCTGGGTTCAAGAGGTTCTCCTGCCTCAGCCTCCTGAGTAGCTGGGACTATAGGAGCATGCCACAATGCTCAGCTAATTTTTGTATTTTTAGTAGAGATGGGGTTTCACCATGTTGGCCACGATGGTCTTGATCTTTTAACCTCATGATCTGCACCTCAGCCTCCCAAAGTGCTGGAATTACAGCCATGAGCCACTGTGCCCAGCCCTCAGACTCTTTTTTAATGGAACTAAGCCCTCTGATGGAGGTAAGACCCTCATGATCTAATCACCTCTCAAAAGCCCTACCTTTTAATACCATCACACTGAAAATTATGATTCCATATATGGATTTTTGGGAGAACACACTCAGACGATGGCACCTCCCGAAGACCTGAACTCTTACCACAATCACCCACAATCACATTGGGGATTTAGATTTCAAGATATGAATTTGGGGGTGGGGAAACACAAGTATTCAGTATGTAACAAAGGAAAAATTTGGCCACACATAAAAAGGTTTATGTACCATAACCAAGTAGAATTTATCCCAGCAATGCAAAGTTAATTCAGTTCATGAAAATCAATAAAATAATATACCATATGAATAGAATAAAGGACAAGAAATACAGAAACATCTCAATAGATTTAGAAAAACATTTGACAAAATTCAATGTCCTTTCATGATGAAAACACTAAATTACTTTTTAAAACTAGGAATAGACAGAAATTTTCTCAATCTGAAAGTGGGCATATATGGAAACTCATAGTTCTTATCAAAAAGGAAACCAAGAAAATAATTATAATTACAATAGTATCAGAAAGAATTAAATATTTAGAAATAAAAGTAAAAAAAAAGAAGTATGAGAAAACTATACTGTTCACTGAAAACTATAAAATATCATTAAAAATTAAAGATAGTTTAAATATAAAGACATTCCATGTTTATGAATTGAAAGTCTTATAACTACTATGATGGTGATACCTTGAAAATACATGCACAAATTCAACACATTTCTTGTCAAAAATCCCTGCTGGCTCCTTCTGCAGAAATTGGCAAGCTGAGTCACTCATAGAGAGATGTAAGGCAGCCTAAATATCTAAAACAATCTTGATAATAATGAACAATGTTGAAAGACTGTCAGTTTCTTGTTTCAATACTTACTCTAAACTAGACTGATCAAGACAATGTGGGAATGGCATAAGCATATTCATATAAATCAACTGAAAGTCTAAAAATACGTCCTCATGTTTCTGTTCAGTTGATTTTCAACAAGGGTGCCAAGACAATTAAATAGGGGGGAGATTAATACTCTTCAACAGATGGTGCTGCACCAGCTGAATTTCAACATAACAAAAGATTGAAATTGAAACCATCCCTGACATTATATACAAAAATCAATAATGAATGGATCAAAAACCTACTTGGAAAAAATAAAATGTTAAAAATCTTGGGCAAAAACATAATAGTAAATCTTTGCAATCTTAGATAAGTCAAAGCCTTCTAGTCTGTAATCAAAAGCACAAGAAAAAAGAGAGAAAAAAATAGATAAATTGGACTTTAAAAAAATTTAAAATTTTGTGCTGCAAATGATAACATCAGTGAAAACATAACCAACAGAATGGGAGAAAAATATGTATAAATCATTTATCTTATAATGAAATAGTATCCAGAATACATAAAAATAGAAAAAAAATTAACAAAATGAATGGAAGTCTTGTAGAATAAAAACTACATACATCATTGAAAGAAATTTAAAAAGACCGGAAAAATTTGAAAGACATTACTATGTTATTGGTTAGAATAACTAACACTGCTAAAATGACAATACTTTCAAAATTATCTGCAAATTACATAAAAACTCTGTTAACACCTCAGCTATTTTATATGCAAAAATTGAAAAGCTCATTCTAACATTTACATAAAGACACAAGGGTCCCTGAGTAGCCCGTCAACATTTTTTTTAAAGAACATATTTGGAGGACTTACACTTCAATTTGAAGATATACTGCAATGCTGCAATAATCAAGCCATAATAGTATTGGCATAGTGATAAACATAGAGATCATTCAAGCAGAATGGACAGTCTGTAAGTAAAACATTATATCAATTGTCAATTGATTTTTCACAAGTGTTCAAGATAGTCTAATGGCAAGAAGTACTATTTTCAAAAAATGGCATTGGGATAACTAGCTACTCACTTGCAAAAGAATGATGTTGGACCCTACCTCACACCATATATGAAAATAAACTCACAATATATCATAGATCTAATTCTAAGAGCTAAATTTATAAAACTTTTAGAAGAAAACATAGGAGTAAATCTTCATTAATTTGATTAGGCAATGTTTTCTTACATAGAAACCTAACATGTAAGTGACAAAACAAACATCACTTTCATATAATCAAAATTAAAGCACTCATGCTTTAATGGTCATCATAAGAAAGTAAAAAATAACCAAGAGACTGTAAGATAATGTTGGCAAATTATATATTTGACAAGTAACTTGCACTGAAGATATATAAAATCTCTTATAACCCAATAACAAAGAGATAAATAACCCAATTAAAACATGGGGAAAGGATTTGCATAGACACCTAACCAAAGAAGTCAAACAAATGGCAAATAAGCACATGAAAAGATGTGCAACACCATATGTTAGTCATTGGGGAAATGCAAATCGACACCACAATGAGATACCACTTCACACACAATAGAATGATTATAATAAAAAAGACAGATTAAATCAAGCATTAGTAAGGAAGTGGAGAAATTAGAACCCTTATGTATTTATTTTTGGTGGGAATATAAAATACTGCAGCTGCTTTGGAAAACAGCTTGGAAGCTCTTCACATATTAAACATATGGTTACCATGCAACCCAGCAATTCCTCTACTAAGTATATACTAAAGATAACAGAAAACCTATGTCCACACAATTATACATTCACAGCATCATTATTTATAATAGGAAAAACTGAAATACTTCAACTATTCATCAAGTGATAACTGAAAAAATAAAATGTGATCCATTCATGTAATGGAATATTATTCAGCCACAAAAAAGAATGAAGTACTGATATGTGCTGCCATATGGATGAACCCTGAAAACTTTTTGTTAAGTCAAAGAAGCTAGACACAAAATAAGACATGTTGTATGATTACCTGTATATAAAATGTGCAGATGAGACAAATTCATAAAGACAGAATGTAATTAGTGTTTTCCAGAACCTTGTTACATGGGGGTGTAAGGGTAGCATGTGTTGAGTGACTGCTAATTGGTATCAGCTTCTTTCTGGAGGTGTTGAGAATGAGATAGTGGTAGTGGCTGCACAACTCTGTGAATATACTAATATCCACTTATTATATATTTTTAAAGTATGTTTATCATTTATAAATTAAATCTCAATAAAGCTTTTGTATTTAATTGAGTCTGAAGAGAGATTGCATTCTAAGAAAGCATAACTCAACGGGTAATACCTCCTTCCTTTGGTACACCAAAAGCTATATTCTCTTGTACTTGGACCCCACAGGCATCCATAGCGTTGATTTTTACATAGCTCTGGTGAGGGCAGAAGAATCTTGAGCTTCTAGCAATAAACTGTGCTTCCAAGAGAAATGACAGGGTTTTTCAAGGACACTAAACCAACTACTTCAGCTCTCTGCATCTTGAGTAGATCTGGCTCTGATTACAGCACTGGATTCCAAGAATGTTTCCATGCATATTAAAAAGTGTAAAAACAATGTAATGTTTTGAGCAAGAAGATAGATACTATGTAAATTTTTGGCCAGAGGCAGGAGAAATATATGATACAAATGAGGAACAAGTACATGAAAGCATTTGGAAATGAAGGAGTGAAGGGAAGGAGAGGGGGAGAAATAAATGAGAGAACAAATAAATAAGAATTTCAAGATAATGAGTGTTACCCAAAAATTAAAAGAAGAAAATATCATAATTAGTGACTCGGATTTGGCATGCTTATTGGGTTTGTGTGGTTAAGGAAGACCTGTCTTAGCAAGTAGCATTTCAACTAAGATTAGAAAAAAAAAGAACAGTCATTTGAAACTTTGGAACAGGATCATTCCAGGTGGAGGAGCAGCAGTTTCAAAAGTCATTGAACAATGTATTAATTTGTTTTCTGTTGCTTATAACAAAATATCTGAAACTGAGTAATTTATAAAAACAAAAGGAATATATTTCTTACAGTTATGGAAGCTGGGAAGTACAAGGTCAAGGGAGTACATCTGCTAAGAACCTCCCTGCTGGTGGGGACTCTCTGCAGTATCCCAAGGCAGCCCAAGGCAGCACATAGCGAGCGGTCTGAACATGCTAACATGCTGGCTTGGGTCTCTTTTTCTCTTCTTCTAAACCCACCATTTCCCATTCCATTATAATGTATTAATCCATTAATGATATCAATCCATTCATGAAGGCAGAGCCCTCACAATCCAATCACCTCTTAAAGGTCCCACCTCTCAATACTGCAACATTGGAAATTAAATTTCAAAATAAGTTTTGGAGGGGACAAATAATATTCAAACTATAGCAAGGAAGTAGAAGTAACCAGGATCATGGTAGTAAAGCTACTGTATAGCTTGCAAGTAAAAAGTGCTAATAAGAAGTGGTATAAAAGTGGATAGTGATCAGTGATGCAGGGTTTTGCAAGCCATGTCAGGAATTTGAATATTGTTCTGTTTGCAAAGGAAAGTAATTGTAAGGTTTTGTGCATGAGAGGGTCATGATCTGATTTATGTTTCTAAAAACAAACAGAAGCATATTGAGTCATTGACAATATTTCCTAAACTGGATGTTTTATGTGGCAACGGAATAGTTGAATTTAATGAAGAAAGTAGTTACAAACTCAAATTCGCATTAATGATACATTAATGATAAAATACAAAGTTTTATTGTGTCCCAACAGAGAAACTTTATTTTGATAAACTGTAGTGATTCTCACACAAGATTTGGAAGCCAAAAATCAATATTTTATAAGTAATATTTCATAAATAATATTTAATCTTGAAGACAGATATTCATTTTAATTTTACCATAGCTTTTAAATGATGCTTCGTATATCCTTTAATGTCTATTTACTATAACTTGGAATAGGTTGCTGTTAATCTTGGAACACATTCAAAATATGGTAAGTACAGTGTCAGTGGATATCTACTTTTTATTATTTTGGAAAAGGATGGGAAGACAATTTGGGGGAACTGAATACAGGCAGGCCTGAAACAAACTTAATCGAGATGGTCCATGCCAGAGACTCCTGACCTCAACAATTGATTCAACCCAGCCTACTATAGTTGCCAGAAATGCGACAGCACTGGCATGTACTACGTTCTAAGAAGATAAGTGGTATAGAAGTAATTATTCCCAGGCCAAATTGCATTTGTACCTTAATGCAGTTGATTTGGAGTTTCTGTCTGATTGCATCACATTAGCAGATTTTAATAAGTAAATTATGACAGTGTGACTCCCAGAAGAGTTTAGGATAACTATATCAGTACAAACAAATCCCTCCCTGCTCCAAGAAATGTCTAGATTGAGTTTCTCAAAGGGCTTGGTGAATCTGAATTAGTCAGTTGTTGTTATAAGCAGTAGGGTAACTTCATGGGGACCTGAATACAAAGGGAGATTGCCCCTACAATGAAAAGAGTGTTTCTGAGTCTCCTGCTTTAGCCATTTTCATGCAGCTGTGTTTGAGTGTCTTTTACTTGCATTCGAGACTTGTGTCTTTTATCAGTGTCTCTGGGTACCATCAACATTGCTTCAATCACACACCATCTGTCATTAACAGCTATTACTTTGTTTAATGTTGAATCTCCATCATTAACTGGAAACAAAAGGCCCAGTTTAACTTAGGTTTATTTAAACAGACATGAAGTGTCACTTAAAATATCTTCTCAGTACATTCCTGAATATCTGTAGTTAAGGAAAATATTGTATTCTCATTCCCCTTTGGCAGAACATTAGATGTTTGGACGGATCTAAAGATACAGTAAAATTTTATAATAAAATGTATAGAATCTGAGAAAAGTATATGCTTGGTACCTGAACTTATTACTTACTTGCTTGAAGGCAATTTAGATTTGAGGTTAAAGACAAGTATATTGGATTTTAAAATTCCATAAGCAATTATCAGTCAGTTAAAAATATCCTACAGTAGAAGGCAATGTATATATTCATTTTACTCATTTCCAGTTTTTGATCACTTAGTGAAAGCAGTTATCTTTGAGAAATGACTAGGTCAATCTGAAAGTGGCAAAGAAAGAAATTAAGTAACAGGTATAGATCTGACTTCCATCTCATGTGCTCTTCTTACAGAGTAACTAACATTCTGTGATCTTGAATCGTGGTGGGATTTATGGTGGCTACAACCAATAGAGTATGGTTAAAAGTGATTCTATTTGACTTCCAAGATGAGTTCATAAAAAGACACATCTTCCTCCCCGCTCCCCTCTCTTTGTCTCTCTCTCTCAGGATGCTTCCTTTGGGGACCATTCTTCCATATTTTGAGGAAGCTTGGGCCATGTGGAGAGGCCATACTTGAGTGTTCTAACCAACAGCCTTAGCTAAGGTTTCAGTCAACAGCCAGCGCCTACCACCAGTCACGTGATGAAATGACCCTTCAGAAGATTTCATCCCCCTAGCCATCAAGTCACTTCAGCTGATGCCAATTGGAGCACAGATAAGTCAGCCTCCCCAATCCTAGACTTAATTGTAGAGTCATGAATAAAATAAATGTTCATTGTTTTAAGACAGTAAATTCAGGGGTAATTATTTTTACAGAGCCATTGTAACTAAAATAACCCCAAGCTTATATATCCAACTACTTGATTGCCAAGTGCAATTCTAAAATGATAAAAGTCAAATTCCTTATTATTCCCTCACATCTTGTTCCTAAGCAGTCTTTTTTTAAATCTCAGTAAATGACAATTTTATTTTTCCAGTTTCTTAAAACGTAAACCATAGGCTCATCTTTGATTTATCTCTCTCTTACACCTGATACAAAATATGTCACTGTTAGCTTTAACTTCACACTGTATCCTAAATATGACAACTTTTCCCACATTCAGCACTTCTACCTGGTTTAAGCCATCAACAATTTTTATTTAGACTATTTCAGTAGCCTTCTGAATGGTCTTTCTGTTTAATCCCTATCTTTACTTTCTGTTGCTATAACAGAATACCTGAGACTTGGTGATTTATAAAGGAAAGAGGTGTATTTAGCTCATGAACCTGGAAGTTAGGAGGTCCAAGACTGGACAACTGCATCTGGCTGGCTTCTGGTGAGAGCCACATGCTGCATCATAGCACAGTGTGGCAACCGAAGGGGGAGCAGGCATGTGCAGAGATCCAAGATGAGAGGCCGTTTTGTTTTATAACAATCCACTCTCTTAGTAACTAATCTGGTATTTTGAAAGCAAGAACTCACTCCCTTGAGAAAGGCATTAATTCCTCTTAACGATCTAATACCTTCTTAGAGACCCTGCCTCTCATCATAGCCGCATTGGGAAACAAGTCTCAATGTGAGTTTTAGTGGGAGTAAATCATATTTAAACAATAGCAACTCCTCAACTTCCTATACCTTAATCGCCATACGACATCCAGAGGAATTCTTCTGGAATGCATTACTTCATTGCTCCTTATGAGTAAAGAACAAGGTCTTTAAAATACGCCCCCAGTGTTCTCTCTATTCTCATGGCCTCATATTCTTCTCCTTGCTCACTCAGCAGCAGTTACACTTGCCTCAGTGTTACTCCATGATCACACCACGTACTTTCTTGTCTTTGCTGTTTCTGCTGCCTGAAATACTTTTTTCATTAGTTACCGTGTTGCTCAGTTCTTCACTTCATTATGTACAAATATTTCCTCAGAGAAGCATTCCTTGATCAACTTATTTTTTAGCATGTTTTGTTTTCTGTTTATTACTTATCAACATTTGACATTGTTACCCATTATACATTCATTTGTTATATCTTAATGCTTACTAAAATGTAAGGTTCATAAGGGCAGGAACTTTTTCTGTTTTGTTAGCTGATGTAATCCAGCACCTAGAACAATGCTTGGTATAAAGTAGCTGCTCAAGAAATATTTGTTGATTATAAAATCGGCAGCCTTCTAAAATCTCCTTATCCAGTAGTCTTGAAAAATAACAATAAGCTGTTATAGAATCTTTCCTACAGAAAGTAGAAAAAGGTAGCTGAATATTTCCAAAGACCATTAATTTTATCTTTTATTGTGTTACTGCTATGTGCTAAGCACTTATATCTCAACATGGGGGCATGTAGAATACAGTTTATTATGGTATTTTAAAAGTGTTGCCTTCAATGAACTTAAAAACAGGTATAATGAAAGGTTCCAGGTCCTATGATAGGATTTTTTAAAGAAAAGAAACAAGAGAACACAAAGGAAGGATTTTTTTATTCCATCTGGAGAAGACAGCTTAGAGAAACTCCATATGGAGTCTTGAAAGATAAGCACTTTGCCAAGTAAATGGAAGAGGTGGTTTTGGAGGTACATGAGGGCATTCCAAGATTTAGGAGCAACATGAACAAAGAAATGCCTACGTGAAAGAGTTTGGCATATTTGAGGCCTGCAAACCTCCTATGGATGGAGTTTGTGTAAAATGTAGTATTATGTGAAAGAGGAGATTAAAGAGGTAAGGGAGATGGTAAAATGTGTAACAGGACTTCAATGTCATATTTGTTTGGCATTAATGTGTAGTGAATGGAGATCCTACAAAGGTTTTAAGCATGGCTCTTTCATATTTTAAGATTCTTAATGACTAAAGATGTGGCTAAATAATTTGGTCAGTCCATTTCCTTGTGTCTTATCCACACAGCACAATGAGCTTTCATGCACACACAAATACTTCTCATAAATAGTTCTTCAAGGAAGGAATTGGACCAGCTGCATCAATCAAGTCTAAACAAGCTACAGTCATAGAAACACTATGTATTTGTTAAAAAAAAAAAAAAAAAAAAAAAAAAAGTACAGTTCTCAGTTCTTTTTATGGGCCTAATTTTACAAAAAAAATGCTAGGTACCTCAATTAAAAATAAATAAATGACAAGATTACGTATTTCAGAACTAGACTAAGTGTCAAAAATAGTGGAATTGCTAATTAAAGTCTGATGGTGTAGCCTGAAGTCATTAAAAGCATGATTATGAAGATGTAATAACAAAGAGAAATACTATTATGTATAATGTTAACTTAAAAAGTAAAATTCAAAATGTATTTACCATGGGATTTGCAATAAATAGAAAAGAAGAATCAGCGTGGTAGCTAGACTCCAAAATGGCCTCCAGTGGTATATTAGTCAGGGGTCGCTAGAGTGCCAGAACTAATAGGATATATGTATCATATATATATATATACATGATACATATATCCTATTACATATACTGAGATTTTATATATATATATATCTCAAAGGATGTTTTTGAAGTATTAACTTACATAATCACAAGGTCCCACAATAGACTGTCTTCAAGCTGCCGGGCAAGGAGAGCCTGGTCCAGGGCCCCAAACTGAAGAACTTGGAGTCTGATGTTCGAGGGCAGCAAGAATCCAGCATGGGAGAAAGATGTAGGCTGGGAGGCTAGGCCAGTCTCCCCTTTTCACGTTTTTCTGCCTGCTTTGTATTTGCTGGCAGCTGATTAGATTGTGCCCACCAGATTAAAGGTGGATCTGCCTTCCCCAGCCCACTGACTCAAATGTTAGTCTCTTTTGGCAACACCCTCACAGACACACCTAGGATTAATACTTTGTATCCTTCAATCCAATCAAGTTGACAGTATTACCCATCACATGTGGTTATTGCCTCCTGTTGTTTATTCCATATATAGTCCCCTTTTACACGGAATAGGGCTGACTTGTGCAACTAACAGTGTTCTGCAGAAATAACACTTAGTGAGTTCTAAATAAATAACACTTAGGTAGTTTATAAAACATATTGTATGCTCTCTTTTGTTACTTATTGATCACTCACTGTAGGAGAAGCCAGTCATCTCATCCATGAAGACACTCATGTAGCCCTACAAAGAGCTCTACATTATGAGAAAAATTGAGGTCCTCTGCCAATATTCAAAACGGACTTGCCAGTCATGTTCATGAGCCTTGGACTCAGATCGTTGAATCCTAGTCAAGTTTTCAGATGACTCTATCACCACTTGACATTTTGACTATGTTGGGAGAATTTTTTTTTTTTTTTCAAGCAACATAGGTCTTAGTGGTCAAGGGAGAGTAGGGTGAGTAGGGAGTGGGGAAGCTGCAAATTAATTGACAACAGACAGATTAACAAGAGAAAGCTTATTTCACATGCACATGTGAACACTTTAAAAGGAATGGTTCCCCAGACAGTCAGAGGTAGAGATTTATACAGAAGCTTAACAAAAGTGTGTGTGTGTGTTGTCGGGGGAGCGGTGGGGGAGTGGTTAGGGCTTCAAAAGGAAAGTATGGGAGGGTCTATTGGGCTGCTTTATACAATTTCTTATCCCAGTGCTAATGGGCAGTCTCCTTCCTGTCTGGAAGCTCCCTTTGAGGAGGATTTATTGCCGCTGAATTCTTGGAAAATACTGCTTTAATCATCAATCAAAAGGACATTCAGATGAGGCCTTTTTCACAGCTGCTATTGGTCCAAAAGTTTTCAGTTAAAAGTAGTTTTTATGTTATTCTGGGAGAGAAGTAGTTGTTCCCTTCAACTGCAATTTCATAAGACATTCTGAGTCATTATTACCCAGTTAAACCATTCCTAAATACCTAACTCATGAAACCATGTGAAATAAAATATTCACTATTGTTTTAAACTCTTAAATTTTGGTGCAATATTTTAATGCAGCAATTAAGTGATTTAGCTGTACATTGTATTTCCAAAATTTTTCAATATGTGGTACTAATTTTATAATACAAATAAAGTACGTTACCTATTTGATTTTGTATAACAAAATAAAGGCTGGGCATAGTGCCTCACACCTATAAGCCCAGCACTTTGTGTAGGCCAAGGCAGGGGGATTGCTTGAGGCCAGGGTTTCAAGACTACCCTGGCCAACATAGCAAGAACCAGTCTCTAAAATTATATATAGTGCTAAGATTGCTAATGCGATTACTACTTTTCAAAAGATTTAAAATGCTAAAATAAAGAAGGAAGAAAAAGCTTAAAGCACTGGATTTTATTAGATCTTCGATTATGTAACATGAAAATAAAATTTTAGGACCTTGCAAATTTACTATGCCACAGAGAAAAGTTAAGCCCTAAAAGTGAACTCATGTAACACAGCTATTTTTCCTCTTTAGTACCTTTAGTGCCTATTGCTTTCTGACATTTGTGTTGAGATGTTTTACATTATCCAGACTCCCTGTTCTTTATTCAAACTTAGACTAAATAACGTTAAAAATAGGAGTGTTTATGATTGTTCATTCTTTACAATAGAATGTTAAACAGCCCCTTAGAGTATTATCAATATTAGCCAATCAAATTTTATGTCTGTTTGCCTTTGTATGAAACATTGTTGTAATTCTGTTTAACATTTCCATTTTGCATTTTCCCACATATGGAGCACTGTTCACCATTTTTTGATGCAGTTCTGCTCCCTGAATAGCTGACCTCATACTTTGCACTTGAATAAACTCTTTTAACTAGATCCTGAGGCTTTTAATTATTTTAGGTTTATATTTTGTAATCCAGGTAGGACCCAAAGCAAGCTTCCTGTGATCCTCACTGCTTCATTAACATTTGGATCTTTGGTACTAGCACAATTGGCTTTCATTCATCTGACCTCACTGGAACTGGCAATGGTCCCTTCAAGGCTTTTCTCGGGTTTTGAATCTTTTCTGCCTTTGGCTGAGAATCAAATTCTATTCAAGTGCCCTGATTCCATGCTTGATGGAGCTAGAAGAATTGAAGCATTACTTTTATAGGTAGGAGTTTTGTGTGTTAATTCTCTAGAGATTCTGCCATTTCCAGGTTTGTGGTTTCCCTTTTCTTTGAGGTTAAGGGTGGTTTTTTGTTTGCTTGTTTGTTTGTTTTTTGCTTTTTGTTTTGTTTTGTTTTTTGTCTTACTTGCTAAAGTTTGCAGCCTTTCCTGTCATTGATATTTGGTCAAAGAGAAAACAGTTTCTGTTTGAAAAGAGAACAAGTGAAAGAAGTGAATCTTTATGGCTCAAGTAAAAGTTGTGATCTTTAAACTGCCGAGTTTCTTGTGCTTTGTTCAACTGACATGTCTAAACTTCATTTTTGTGTGGCCAAAATTTCCCTTACAATCTTGAATCACTTAAGAAAAGAACCCAAATTATAATCAATAGTCTATCCAAAACCAAGTCTTTCCTCTTAAGGAGAGATTCAAATATAGAAGCTACAGTGGGATTCATGTGAAACACTTATGGGGCCACCTCCTGTTGCTATTTTAAAAAATGGTATCACATAACCTGTGAAAAAAAAACAAAATTGTGGTGGCCAAACTGGGATACCTTTGAAATGCCTAATTTACTTGCACTCACAATCCAAAAAAGGCTGGCACCATATTAAATAGAATAATTGGGAGAGGTGTTCTTAGTGATATTTGGAAGTTTCCAAAAGGGGTTCTAATAAAGTTATTTCTTTACAAAAGGAGAACAAAAACATGTCTAAAACAATTTGTGAGTTAAAAAAGATTTTGAAAATTTCTCCTCATCCACTCTCAGCCTCTCCTTTTCTTAATCTGATAATATCTGAACTACATGCCCGGATCTACTTCCTTTGCCTCCTCGTCCTCCTACTGTTTTGGCTCCATTTCTTCAAGAGCCAGAGTCAGGTAGGGTAGAACCTGACCTAGATGATCAATCATAGTCAATGGTAGAACTTAAAGAAATAATTAATAAACTACCTGATTCTCACCAGGACCCTGTAGGTTTTGCAAAAGAAATTTAAATTATCTATTTAAGTTCATGTCTGTTTCCACTTTGAGAAAAATAAAAATTATTTTAAATAGATAGCTAACACAAGCTCTTGCTGTGAGCACAAGCTCTTGTTGATGTGGATCCACACTATATGTAAGAAATTCCACCTTATGACAGGATTCTATTGCTTAGAGTAAACAAAAAATTTAAATGGTATGTGTCACAAATACTCCTGCATCAGCATACAAGTCTCAGCCTCTAACTTTTCAAATAGGTCTCAAAGGACTCACACTTGCCTTCTAGTTACATTAGCCCCCATCCGTCTTATAGAAAGAGACTTCTAGGAATTATATAATACCCACATGCATTTCTCCCAAAAAGGGAAAATTGTATTTAGAAAAAAACGATAAAACTGTTACTAGACATAATGATGTTTTCAAAATCAAATTCAATCGCATGGCATGTTGCCATAGAATGCACTCAATTATTGAGCAATGAAAGATTACAAAACCTTCTAAAGGTAGTGCCTGATTAGTTATGATCCAAGTCTTCCAATGATATTGGAAGAATCATCTTTGCCACCCCAATCAGTGTTCATATAGATCCATCAAAAACTCATTCAAATGTTAAATAACATCATTTGAGAACTTAAACACTAAAAGGGATCAAGCCTATAATTTCCTTTTATTTTTCTTTTATTATTTTTTTTTAATTTCAACTTTTCTTTTAGATTCATGTGCAGGTTTGTTACCTGGATGTATTGCATGACGCTGAGGTTTGGGGTAATAATGATCCTGTCACCAGATAGTAAGCATAGTACCCAATAGTTAGTTTTTCAACCCATGCCCCTCTCTTTTTCTCCTTTCCCCCTCTAGAAGTCTCCAGTGTTGACTGTTTCCATCTTTATGTCCATAAGTACCCAATGTTGAGCTCCCTTTATTAGTGAGAACTTGATATATTTGGTTTGAGTTCCCACATTAATTCACTTAGAATAATTACCTCCAGCTGCATCCATGTTGCTGCAAAGGATATTATTTCATTCTTTCTTATGGTTGTGCGGTATTCTATGGCATATTCCATGGTATATGTACCACATTTTCTTTAGCAAATCTACCATTGATGGAAATATAACTGAAGGTGAGTTCTTTACTATAATAGACTTATGTTATACATTCCATGTTGTACATTTCAAGTGTTTGCTATTGTAAATAGTGCTGCAATAAGCATATGAGTGAATGTGTCTCTTTTATAGACTGATTTATTTTCCTTTAGGTATATACCCAGGAATGCAGTTGTGGATTGAATGGTAGTTTTGTTTTAAGTTCTTTGAAAAACCTCCCCACTGCTTTCTACAATGGCTAAACTAATTTACATTACCACCAACAGGGTATAAGCATTCTCTTTTCTCCATAGCTTCACCAGCATCTGCCTTTTTTTTTTTTTTTCACTTTTTACTAATAGCAATTCTGACTGGTGTGAGACAATATTGCATTGTGGTTTTGACTTCAATTTTTGTGATGATTAGTGATAAAGAGCGTTTTTCGTATGTTTATCGGACACTTGTATGTCTTCTTTTGAGAAATATCTGTTCATGTTTTCTGCCCATTTTTTCCCCTCAAATTTTTAGGTTTAGTGGGTACCTGGGCAGGTTTGTGACATGGGTAAATTGTGGGTTGCTGGGGTTTGATGTAAAAATGATTTTGACAGCCAGGTAGTGAGCATAGTACCCAGCAGGTAATTTTTTAGCCTTCACCCTCCACCTCCAAGAAAGCTGTGGAGTCTATTGTTCCCTTCTCAGTGTCCATGTGTACTCACAGTTTAGCTCCCTCTTATAAGTGAGAACATGTAGTATTTGGTTTTCTGTTTCTACATTAATTCACTTAGAATAATAGCCTCCAGCTGCACTCATGCATCCATGCTGCTGAAAGCACACAATTTCATTCTTATTTATGCTTTGCCCATTTTTAATGGAATTATTTGTTATTTGCTTTTTAAATTGTTTAAGTTCCTTATAGATTGAATATTAGACCTTTGTTAAATGCAGTAGTTTGTTTACTCTGTTGGTATGGTCTTTTGTTGTGCAGAAGTTCTTTAGTTTAATTACATCCCATTGGTTAAATTTTTTTTTTTCCATTTGTTGCAATTGCTTTCAGCCTCTTTGTCATGAAATCTTTGCCCATTCCTATGTGTAGAATGATTTTGACTAGGTTGTATTCCAGGATTTTTATAGTTTTGGGTTTTATATTTAAGTATTTAATCCACCTTGAGTTGATTTTCGTATAAGGTGTAAGGAAGAGGTCCAGTTTTGATCTTCTACATATGGCTAGCCAGCTATCTTAGCACCATCTATTGAATTTGGAGTCCTATTTCCATTGCTTATTTTGTCAACTTTGTCAAAGATCAAATGGCTGTAGGCATACAGCTTGATTTTTGAGTTATTATGATCCACTGGCCTATGTGTCTGTTTCTGTACCAGTACCATGCTCTTTTGGTTACTGTAGACTTATAGTACAGTTTGAAGTTAAGTAATGTGAGGCCTCCAAGCTTTGTCCTTTTTACTTAGGATTGCTTTAGCTATCCAGGTTCTTTTTTTTTTTTTTTTCTTTTTTTTTTTTTTTTGGTTCCACATGAAATTTAGAGAAGTTTTTGTGTGTGTGTGTGTGTGTGTGTGTGTTTTTAATTCTATCAAGAAATGATATTGGCAGTTTGATGGGAATAGCCTTCAAATTATATAAAAAGAAGACAGACTATTCTCTGTAAAGGCCATGTAACACTCCAATACTTTGAGAAATCAAAGTTCTTTGAGAAATTTCAAAACTGCTTTCTTCAGTGACAGAACTAATATACATTCCCAGCAACAGTGTATAAGCATTCTCTTTTCTCTAAGGATACCAGATGGTAGAGGATGGATGATTGTACAGAATCTGAGAGCAATTAAAAACATAGTTATTCCTCAGCATCTAGAAGTGCCAAATTCATATACATTGTCAGCTGCCATTCCAACTAAAGGTGAGTTCTTTACTATAATAGACTTAGGTTATACATTCCTTAGTATTTCTATGAATACAAATAGTTCATTTATCTGTTTTCACTTTGGAAAACAGACAATACACATGGACAGTCATGCCTCAGTACTATACTAAGAGCCAAACTTTTCACAGATATTAAAAGATGTCTCTCAGATACTGACTTTAAAAATATATTTTAGTACAATAGATAGATAATGTACTCCTCTGCTCAGAGTATAATCAAGTCTCTATTGAAAATAGAATTCACTTGTTATAACAATTAGCCTTAAAGAGACACCTTTTTTTTTTTTTATAACAATTAGCCTTAAAGAGCCTTTTTTTTTTTTTCTTTTTTTTTGAGACAGAATCTCACTCTGTCGCCCAGGCTGGAGTGCAGTGGCACAATCTCGGCTCACTGCAAGCTCCGCCTCCCAGGTTCACGCCATTCTCCTGCTTCAGCCTCCCAAGTAGCTGGCACCTGCCACAATGCCCAGCTAATTTTTTGTATTTTTAGTAGAGACGGGGTTTCACCGTGTTAGCCAGGATGGTCTCTGATCTCCTGACCTCGTGATCCACCCACCTTGGCCTCCCAAAGTGCTGGGATTACAGGCGTGAGCCACCGCGCCTGGCCGAGACACAAGGCTTCTAAAGGTAAACTTCAATTTTGTCAAAAAAAAAGTAAAGTACTTAGGCTATCTAATATCAAAGGAAGGAATTTTTATTAATCCAGACAGACTAAAAGAGATCTTAGCTTTTCTACCACCAACAACCAAGAAAGTGTTGAGAGGGTTCGGGGGACTGACAGGACATTATACAAAGTGAATCCCAAGCTATGTCTTAAAATGCCAGCCCTTATGCGCTATCTTAAAACAAGACATACTGGACCCTCTAGATTGGACAAAAGGTCAACTAACATTAGAAATGATAAAAAATTACCTTGCTAATACCTCAGCTTTGGGGCATCCAAATTATAATTTTTCATTTTCATTATATATACATGAAAGTAGTGCTAACACTTTTGAAGGTCCTAACTCAAAAACATTGAGACCAAAATGAACCTGTTACGGTATTATAGCCAGCAGTTATACCCAGTGGCTACAGGACTACCACCTTGTGGCACCGCCATAATAGTCACTGCTTTGTTGGTTAAGGCAACTGAAGAAATTGTAAAGGGGACACCCCATAGTGTTTTCATCCCTCATTTTGTGAAATCATTGCTAACCTTCACCACACTCAATGTTATTCAGTGAGCAGATTAGCTTTATATGAAGTTTGACTTCTTTCAGCTTCTCATATCACCATCTCTAGGTATAAAAATCTAAGTCCTGCAGTTCTTTTGCCTTCACTTTCAAATGAAACACTGCACAATCGCATAACTTCAACTTTTCAACTTCTCTGTCCTAGGAGAAGAGAGTCTCCTTAATTATGCTGATGTAGTTTGGTTTAAAGATGGATCTTAAAGGATGCATCTGGGATTTACCGTGCAAGCTACTCAATATTATCTTTAACTGAAGAAATAGAACGTGCCTACCTTCCAGAAATCACCTGAGCTCCAAAAGCAGAATTAATTTTATTGATTAGGGCTTGTTGATTGTCAAAAAGAGCAACTGCTAATATCTATACAAACAGTAGATATGCTTTCGAAGTAGCTCATAATTATGGAATGCAATGGGAACAGAGAGAATTTTTAACCTCTTCTAGCCAATTCATAGAAAATGGGCAGATAATTTTACAATTGTTGGAAGCTATATTATTTCCAAAATCGCTGGCCATAATTAAAATTTCAGGCCATTTGAAATCAGATACACCAGAAAGCAAAGGAAATCAACTAGTTGATAAGTTAACACAAAGCTATTCTAAATGCACCTAAACAAACAAACAAATGAACCAACAGAAAATAAAATCTATATTAACTTAAAAAAAAACCTCTGAATTTAACATAAAATTAGCTCAATCCAGAGCTCCAATATTAGAACAGAAAAGTTGGAAAACAAAAAGGAAACATGTTCCCCCAAATAAGAGGTATAGTATGGGCCAAACAATTTGCTTATACTTGCTGCTGAACTACGGTTACCATTTTTAACCTATATACCAGACCTAACTCACTGGAGCCCTGACAAAACAATTGCTTGGGGAAAACAATATTTTTGGAAACCTCTGACTATAGCTCATAAGGTATAAAATTGCTATTACTTTTGTTAAAAATATAATCCAAGGAAATTGTTACATAGCTCTCAAGGACATTTTCCTTCACTTGAGCCCCCTTTGCAGGCATAGCAATTAGATTTCACCCAGTTACCATCTTCAAAAACATACAAATATGCTCTGGTAATGATTTGCACATTTTCTGAATGGGTACAGGCATTTTCATACAAAATAGCAACAGGCTTGTTGGTGAGTAAAATTCACTTAGAAAAATATATTCCAACCTGGGGAGTTCTGGAAACTCATAGCAATAGTGGTACTCACTTCACTAGACAAATAATTCAATTCATGTGCAAAATTTGGCCCATTCTCCAACATTTCCATTGTGTTTTCCATCCCCAGTCATCTGGGTTAGTGGAATTGATCAATGGAATAATCAAACTCAGTTCAAAAAATCAACTGAGGCTTTTACAATTTCTTGGCCAAAAGCTCTTCCATGGATTCTTCTTAATCTGGGATTGTACATTTTTGGCAAGCACCAGTTATCCCCATTCAAAATGATAAAAGGCAGACCTATGAAATTGTCTCCATGAAACTGTATGCCTTTAATAGTGAAGGGAGACATGTTTAGCTATCGCAATGGCCTTATGATGTAATTACATGCGAATTATAAATTAGTAAAAGAATGTTTTCACTGTGAACTCCTGGAAAACAAACCTTCCAAGCACCATGGATTTCAACTAGGAGATTTTGTCTATTGGAAACAATATTTATTTTAAAAAAACAAAAACAAAACAAACAAACAACAAAAAAATCTTCTCCTTTACTGAAGTGGTATGGACCTCATCAGGTACTCTTTACCAACCCTTGCACTGCTAAGTTAGAAGGCATAAATTCATGGATTCAAATGTATTATCTAAAGAAGGCTGAGACGTCTGATTTCATTGTTTCTCCAGAAGGTGACCTCCAACTTTGAATTAACTTGACACCAGGCTGAGAAAAAGATGGCATGTGATATAGACAGTTAAAACTCAAAACTGTGGACCAGGCTTCTAGCTAAATAAATGTTTAATACTAAAAATTGTTAAGAAATGCTTCTTTTATAAGCTCTCACTAAAATTCTTTTTATCCTTAGTCCTTACGTCCTGGTACTACAACCACCAGCTGTTGCCCATGAAGAAAACCTCTTTTTTGCAATGATTCCCAAACTATGCTAATAGATTACACAAAAATTCTTGCTGTGTATGTGGCCTCATGCTCCGGTTCAGTGGTTCTGGCCTACCATGGTGGGTATCACTCCTCCAAGGGCAAGACTGAATACAGTATAAAAATGTTATTCATTCATCCCAAAAATAGTCTGACACCCTTAATTCTAGTATGACTAAGGATAATGTATAACACTGCCCTATGAATGATACTTTACTAAATAAGGAACATAAGAAGAGCTCCTTGGTAGAAGAAAACTGGCACACTATCTTTTGCTCTGGCACTACCCCAACTAAAAGAGAAGAAAATAATGATACCCCAATCAACAACTCAATTTCAGAATGGTATAATACACATTTCATATGGGTTTATTTGGCTCACCTCTTTTGACTAGCTTTGTCAAAATGTACCTTAATTTGGGGAATAGAAAAATCATACCAAAGATAAATAGCCCAACTGAACATAGAGGTATAGGATGCATACCCAAAGAATGGCATATCCACATCATTTTATTACAAAGTACTGATTGGCAAGTCACTAATTAGGCACAATAACTGATTATTTATTGGTTAGTGGATATAGGATGGATACCCAAAGAATGGTTTATCCACATCATTGTATTACAAAGTACTGACTGACATGCCACTGTGTTACAAGTACTGATTACAAAGTACTGATTGGCAAATAACTGATTATTTATTGGTTAGCTCCCAATAAAACATCTTGGCTGTATGGCACTAATCTATAGCTATGGTTACCCACAGGATGGTTAGGATGATATTCACTAGGTTATGCTTGGGCACCACGTTGAGTAGTTCACACCCTGTTACTTGTCTTTCAACTACAGCCTCTGCCCAAGGGAGCCCCACAGACTGGAACATCTAATACCCCAATGAGCTTGGTGCAGAAAGCTTAGGATAAAAGTATCTGATTGGGCCAATTACTGAGGAAGCCACTGGAAGGAGATCCAGTCAAAGGAGAACAATCTAGGTGGTCCCTGTAGCTGTCGTATGGGCAAAATTCCTTGGGATGTTTGTGCCATACCAGTGGCACACCCACAGCAACACTGCCCTGCCTGAAGATCTCCTGCTACTGATCTACTGCATGAACAGACCACACACAGGCATACTCCACAACCCACTCTGATTCTGGCAAGCACAGAGGATCAGTGGGCCTCCAGAATTCCGTAGATCTCCCGGTGAACTAACCTTCAGCTTGAGTCAACCCTAAAGGAGAGGAAAGCGCAGCTTGGCAGGGCCCCCTTTGGGGCTAAGGAATTACAGGCAGGGTGACAGTGATTGGAGAGGGGTCCCCTAAGGCCTGGGAATGGACCTAGCACGGGAGTCATCTCTCCTCCCGTTCCCCATATCTCTCCCCACATAGAACAGCTGTGAATGCACTAAAATACAAAAGAGCCATGTCATTAAGAGCCTGTCTGTTGGACATTACTCTTAGATGTCATCTACTGGATTGCAGATCTACTGGATTGCAGCCTGCACTACATCAACAACAACAACAACAACAAAAGATTTCCTCAGTATACCTTGCCTGTGAAACCCACCGCAGGAATTTAGCCACAAATAAAGATCCCATGCAGAGTCTTGGCCCTCTGAAAGCACCCAGAAGTGAAACCAATAGACTATTCTCAACTTACACGGAAGTCAAACTCAGGGAAATAAAGTATATAAAAACAAAAAGCCCCATCCAAAAGACAGCAATTCAAAATGATAAAGGAATACCAGGACGTTCAAATGAGAAATAATTAGCCTGAGAGCAATGCCAATGAAAAAAGTCAGGGTCCTCTTACCTCCAAATGATGGCCCTAACTCCCTAGAAACAGTTCTTAACCTGATTGAAATGATATCTACAGAATTTAGAATCTAGATGGCAAGGAATACATTCAGGAGAAAGATGAAACCTGATATGATTTGGATATTTTGTCCTCTCCAAATCTCATGTTGACATGTGACCTACAATATTGGAGGTGAATCTAGTTAAAGATTTTGGGTCATGGGGGCAGATCCCTCATGAATGGCTTGGTACTTTTCTCACAATAATGAGTATGTTCTCACTCTGAGTTCACATAAGATCTAGTTGGTTAAAAGAGTATAGCACAGAAAGACAAAAATAATATGTTCTCACTTATTTGTGGTATCTTAAAATCAAAACAATTGAACTCATAGACAGAGAGCATAGAAGGATAGTTACCAGAGGCTGGGAAGTGTAGTGGGGTTTTGGCGGGAAGGTGGGGATTGTTCATGGGTACAAAAAATAGTTAAAAAGAATGAATAAGATCTACTATTCTATTTGATAGCCCAATAGGATGACTGTAGTCAATAACTTAATTGTAGATTTTTAAATAACTTAAAGAATGTAAGTGGATTATTTGTTACTCATAGGATAAATGCTTGAGGGGATGGCTACCCCATTCTCCATGACATGCTTATTTCATGTTGCATGTCTTTAAAAAAATAGTAATTTTTAAAAAATAGTGTAGCACTTACTCCCGTCCCCATGAGCGCCCCCCCTCCACAACGCACACACACCATGTTATACAGCAGCTCCTCCTTTGCCTTCTACTATGATGGAAAGCTTCCTGAGGCCCTCACCATTAGCAGATGCTGTTGCCATGCATTCCTGTACAGTCTTCAGAATCATGAGCCAAAATAAATCTCTTTTCTCTATAAATTACCCAGTCTCAGGTACTTCTTTATAACAATGGAAATGAGTTAATACAAAAACGAATGGTGATGGGAAGTGGGGCATTGCTAAAAAGATAACACAATATATGGAATCAGCTTTGGAACTTGGTAGCTGGCAGAGGTTGGAAGCATATGGAGAACTCAGAAGAAGACAAGAAGATGTAGGGAATAGTTTGAAACTTCTTAGAGGATTGTTAAGTGGTTGTAAATAAAATGCTGGTAGAAATATAGGCAGTGAAGCCAGACTGACAAGGATTCTGGTGGAAATGAGAAAGTTTTTTGAAACTGGAGTAAAGATCACTCATATTATGCCAAGCAAAAAAAAAAAAAAAAAAAAAAAAAAAAAAGGCTGCATTATGCTCATGTCCTAGGGTTCTGTGGAAGTTTAAATTTAAGAGTAATGACCTAAAGTATCTGGAAGAATTGATTTCTAAGCAGTAAAGTATTCAAGACATGACCTGGCTGCGTCTAACAGCCGATAAGCTAGCAAAGGAATGATTTAAAGTTGGAACATACATTTGAAAGGAAAAAAGAGCGTAAAAGTTTTAAAAAGTCAAAACCTAGCAGTGTGATAGAGAAGGAAAGAATATTTTCAGGGGAAGAATACTGAGGAGCAACTACATGCTAGAGAAATTTACATGACTAAAGGGGATCCAACTGCTAATATCTGAATCAATGAAAAAAAAAAAGCCTCAAAGGCATTTCAGAAATATCTGAGGTAGCCTGTCCCATCACAGATCCAGATGCCTAGGAGAAAAGACAGGCCCATGGGGCCAGGAAAAGGACCCTGATGCCCTGTGCACTCTTGGTACACTGTTCCAAACATCTAGATTGCTCCGGCTCCAGCCTCGGCACAAACTGTCCCAGATACAGCTTTGACCACTGATTCAGAAGGTACAAGTGGTAATTCTTGACTGTTTCCATGTGTTGTTAAGTCTGCAGCCTTGCAAAATTCAAGAGGTAAGGAAAATTAGTAGCTTACCCCTGGATTTCAAAAGATGTATGGAAAAGCCTGGGTTCCCAGAAAGAGGCCTGCTACATGGGCATATGCCCTTCAGAGAACATCTAATAGGGGGGTGTGGAAGGGAAATATGGGGTTGGACAACCCACAGAGAGTCCCCATTAGGGCACTGCCTAGTGGAGCTGTGGACAGAGCTGCAGCTTTCTAGACCTCAAAGTGGTAGATCCATTGGCAGCTTGCATCCTGAACTTGGAAAAGCCACAGGAACTCAACTTCAACCCATGAGAGTAGCCACAGGGGCTGCATCATGCAAAGGCATATGGGCAGAGCTGCTCAAGGCCTTTGGACCCCACCCCCTGCACCAGTGTACCCTGGATTCAAGACATCGATTCAAGGATTATTTTGGAGCTTTAAGAATTAAAGTCTGCCCTCCTGGGTTTCAGACTTCTGGGGGGCCTATTGCCTCTTTCTATTGGCTATTTTCTCTATTTTGGAATGGGAATGCCTACCCAATGCCTGTACTACCATTGCGTCTTGCAAGTAAATAGCGTGCTTTTTATTCCACAGGCAAAAAAAAAAAAAAAAAAATGTGGAAGAAATGTACCTAGAGTCTCGGGTGAGATTTTGGACATTTAAGTTAATGCTTGGAACTAGTTAAGACTTTGAGAGATTATTGGTAAGGGATAATTTTGTATTGCAATCTGAGAAGAATCTAAAATCTGGGGGGCCAGCGATAGAATGATATGGTTTGGATGTTTTATCCTCCAAGTCTTATGTTAAAATATGACCTCCAATTTTGGAGGTAGGCACAGTAGTAGGTGTTTGTATCACTGGGGTAGATCCCTCATGAATGGCTTGGTGTTGTCCTCATGATAATGAGTGAGATATTGCTCTGAATGCACATAAGATATAATTCTTTTAAAAAGTGTAGTACCCCTTCCACTCCCTCTCTCACCATCTGATGTGTCAGCATGCCCTTTGTCTTCTGCCATGATTGAAAGCTTCCTAAGGTCCTCACCAGGAGAAATGTTGGTGCCATGCTTCATGTACAGCATTCAGAATCATGAGCCAAAATTAATCTCTTTTATTCATAAACTACCCAGTCACAGGTATTCCTTTACAGCAACATAAATGAACTAATACAAAACCCAATTCAAGGAAACCAGTAAAATGATCCAATAGAAGAAACATGCATAGCAATTTTACAAAAGAACCAAACTCAGCTTATAGAACTGAAAAAAATTACTACAAGAATTGTACAATATAATTGGAAGTATTAACAAAAGAATACAGTAAGCTAATAAAAAATTTCAGAGTTTGAAGACCAGTTTTGGAATCAACTCAGTTAGAAATTTTTTAAATGAATTTTTAAAAGTGGCCAAAATGTCTGAGAAATATAGAATTATATAAGGAGACCAAACCTGCAACACATTGGCATTCCTGAGAGAATAAGAAACTTAGAGAACATATTTGATGATATAGTTCATGAAAATCTTCCCTACCTTGTTAGAGAAGTTGGCATGCAAATTCAAGGAAAAAAAAAAAAAAACTACAATATACTATAGAAGATGACCATTCCAAAGACACATACTCACGAGATCATCTAAGATCAACATTGAAGAAAAAAATCTTAAAGGAAGCTAGAGATAAGTGTCAGGTGACATAAAAAGGGAACCCCATCAGGCTAGCAGCTGACTTTCTAATGGAAAAGTCACAAACCAGAAGAAATTGAAGGCATATTTTAGGATCAATAAAGAAAATAAATTCCAACCAAGAATTTCATATTATGCCAAACTAAGCTTCTTAGTGAAGGATACTTTTTTTTTTTTCCAGAAAAGCTACAGCTAAGGGAATTTATTACCACTAGGCTAGTCTTACAGGAGGACGTTAGGAAAGTGCTAAACATGGAAATGAATGAACAATTACTGTTACCACAAAAACAGTACTTAATGTACCTAAGTACATTGCCCACATACACTAAAAAACAACTGCACAATCAAGTCTATTTTATTATTATTTTTTGAGATGGAGTTTTGTTCTTGTTGCCCAGGCTGGAGTGCAATGGTGCAATCTTGGCTCACTGCAAGCTTTACCTCCTGGGTTCAAGCAATTCCCCTGCCTCAGCCTCCTATGTAGCTGGGATTACAAACATGTGCCAGCACGCCTGGCTAATTTTGTATTTCTAGTTGAGATGGGATTTCACCATGTTGATCAGGGTGGTTTTGAACTCCTGACCTCAGTTAATCTGCCCACCTCACCTTCCCAAAGTGCACAATGAAGTCTATAAAATAACCAGCTAACAACACAATGACCAGGATCAAAACCTCAAATATCTTTATTAAGCTTGAATGTAAAGGGTCTAAATACTCCACTAAAAGGAGAGAGTGGCAAATTGGATTTAAAAAACTACAAGCCATGTCACATGTAATGACAACCACAGGCTAAAAGTAAGGGAATGGAGAAAAATCTATCATGCAAAAGAAAAAAAAAAAAAAAAAAAGAGCAAAGGTTGCTATTCTTTCAACAGATAAAACAGACATTAAATGAACAACAGTCAAAATGGGCAAAGAAGTGCATTACATAATGATAAATGGTTCAATCCTATAAGAAAATTTATCCTAAATTTATATGCACCCAACATAGGAACACTCAGATTCATAAAACAAGTTTTCCTCAACCTACAAAGAGTCTTAGACAGTCACACAATAATAGCGAGGGACTTCAACATCCCACTGACAGTGTTAGATCTTCAAGGGCAGAAAATTAACAAGGACATTCTGGACTTAAACTTGACACTTGACCAATTGGACACCTTAAAGACATCTACAAAATACTCCATCCAAGAATTCCAGAAAATACATTATTCTCATATACACATAGAACATACTCCAAGATTGACTACATGCTCACCCATAAAGCAAGTATCACAAATTAAATATATATATACATATATATAATATATATTATATGTATATATATAAATCATATCAGGCACACTCTTGGATTACAGGGCAATAAAAATAGAAATCAATATTAAAAAGATTTCTTAATACCAAAAAAATTACATGCAAATAGACAACTTTCTCCTGAATGACTTTTGGTAAACAATGAAATTAAGGCATGAATCAAAAAATTCTTTGAAATTGTTAAAAATAAACACAACATACCAAAGCAGTGTTAAAAAGTTTATAGCACTAACAGACTACAAATTGGGTTCAGTGTATACTGCTCGGTTGATGGGTGCACCAAAATCTCACAAATCACCACTAAATAACTTATTCATGTAACCAAATACCACCAGTTCCCCAAAAACCTATGGAAATATATATTTTTAAAAGCCTACATCAAGAAGTTAGTTAAATTAACAATCTAAAATTGAACCTACAGGAACTAGAACAACAAGAACAAACCAACCCCAAAACTAGCAGAAGAAAATAAATAACCCACATCAGAGCAAACTGAGCAAAATTGAAAGCCAAAATTCCATACAAACGATTAACAAAACCAAAAATAAATTGTCGAAAGAATAAACAGAATGGATAGACTGCTAGTTTAACAAAGAAAAAAAAGAGGGGAGATTCAAATAAACACAGTCAGAAATTACAAGGTGATATAACAACCAATTTCACAGAAATAGAAAAGATCCTTAGAGACTATTACAAATACATCTATGCTCAAAAACTAGGAAATTTGAGGGAATGAATAAATTGCTAGGATCACCTCCCAAGATTGATCTAGGAAAAAATTGAAACCCTGAACAGACCAATAATGAGTTCTGAAATTAAATCAATAATAAAAACTTACCAATAAAAAATTTCTGGACCAGATGGATTGACAGCTAAATTCTATTAGACATAGAAGAGGTGGTACCAATTCTACTGAAACTACTCCAAAAAATTGAGTATGGAAGAATCCTTCCTAATTCATTCCATGAAACCAGAATCATCCTGATACCAAAATCAGGTAGAAAAGCAATGAAATAAAGGATTATTTCAGGCCAAAATCCCTAATGAACACAAAAGCAAAAATTCTCAATAAAATACAAGCACACCAATTCCAGTAGCAAGTCAAAAAGTTAATTCACTATGATGAAGTAGGCTTTATTCCTCAGATGCATGTTGGTTAAACATACACATATCATTCAATATCATTCACTACATAACAGAATTAAAAACCTTATGAGTATCTTAATACACAGAGAAAATGCTTTCAATGAAATCCAACATTTCTTCATGATAAAATTCCTTAATAAACTAGACATTGAAGAAACATACATCAAAATAAGAAGAGCCATTTATGAAAAAGCCACAGGCAGCATCATACTGAATAGGTAATAGCTGGAACTACTCCTTTTGAGAACTGAATCAAGAGAAAGATACCCACTTTCACTACTCCTATTTAACATAGTACTGAAAATCCTCTCCAGAGCAATTAGACAAGAGAAAAAAATATAAAAGACTTCCCAATAAGAAAAGAATAAGTCAAACTGTCTCTCTCCACTATGTAATTCTATACCTGCAAAAAACCTAAAACCTCTACCAAAAGGCTACTGGAACTAATAAACAACTTCAGAAAAGTTTCAGTATATAAAATTAATGTACTAAAATCAGGAACATTTCTATACACTTAGTAATGGTCAAGCTGAGAGTAAACTCAAGAATGCAATCCCATTTACAATAGCTACAAAAGAATAAAATACCTACAAATGTGACTAGTCAAGGAGGTGAGATAGCTCAACAAGAACTACAAAAACTGCTGAAAGAAGTCAGAGGCAACACAAACAAATTGAAAAACTTTTCATGTTGATGGATTAGAAGAATCAATATCATTAAAATGGCCATACTCCTCAAAGCAATTTACAGATTCAGTATGATTCCTACCAAATTACCAAAGATATTTTTTGCACAGAATTAGCATAACAAAATTTCTAAAACATATAGAACCAAAAGAGCACAAATAACCAAAGAAATCCTAAGCAAAAAGGACAAAGCTAGAGGCCTCACATTACCCAACTTCAAATTATACTACAAGGCTATAATAACCAAAACAGCATGGTACCAATACAAAAACAGATACATAGACCAATGGAACAGAATAGAAAACTTGAAAATAAAACTAAACACCTATAGCCATCTGCTCCATGACAAAGTCTAAACAAATAAGCAATGGTGGAAAAAACTCTCTATTCAGTAAAAAGTGCTGGAGTAACTGGTTATCCATATGCAGAAGAATGAAACTGGACCACTACCTTTTACCGTATATAAAAATTAAATCAAGATGGAGTAAAGGTTGACATGTAAGACCTCGAAATATGAAAATGTTACAAAAAACTCTAAATAATACCATTCTCGATATCGACCTTGGCAAAAAATGTATGGCTATGCCCTCATAAAAACTGCAACAAAAACAAAATTGAATGTGTGACCCAATTAAACTAAAGAGATTCTGAAGAGCAAGAGAAACTATCAAGGTCATATATAGATAACCTACAAAATGGGAGAAAATATTCAAAAAGTATCCATCTAAAAAAGGTCTAATATCCAAAATCTACTAGAAACTTAATCCAAGAAGTAAAAAGCAAATAACCCACTAGAAAGTGGGCAAAGGACAGGAAAAAAACACTTCTCAAAAGAAGACATACAAACCGCCAAAAAACATGGAAAAATTCTCATTATCAGTAATCATCAAAGACATAAAAATCAAAATGACAATGAAGTATCAAATCACACCAGTTGGACTTTTTTTGTTGTTTGTTTAAGTCAAAAATTAACATATGTTGATGAGGTTCTGGAGGAAAGACAACACTTATATACTGTTCGTTGGAATAAAAATTAATTCAGCCAGTATGGAGAGCAGTTTGAAGATTTCTCAAAGAACTAAAAGTTGTGCTACCAATTGACCCAGCAATCCAATCCTGTTACTCAGTACATACTTCCCCCAAATAAATTATTTTATCGAAAAGACACAGGCACTTGTGTGCTCATCAAAGCACTATTCACAATAACAAAGACATGCAATCAACCCCAGTGCCCATCAACAGTGAATTGGATAAAGAAAGTGTGGTACATATACACCATGGTATTCTGCACAGTCATTTAAAACAAAAGAAATTGTGTTCTTTGCAGCAACGTAGATGCAGTTGGAAGCCATTATCCTAAGCTAAGTTTGCAGAACAGAAAAGTAAATACCACATGTTCTCAGTTATAAGTGGGACCTGATCATTGGGTATACATGTACATAAAGATGAGATCAATATGACACTGTGCAATACAAGAAGCAGAAGGGAGGGAAGGATGCAAGGTTTTAAAACTACCTGTTGGAGGCCGGGCGCGGTGGCTCACGCTTGTAATTCCAGCACTTTGGGAGGCCGAGATGGGCGGATCACGAGGTCAGGAGATCGAGACCATCCTGGCTAACACGGTGAAACCCCGTCTCTACTAAAAATACAAAAAATTAGCCGGGTGCGGTCGTGGGCGCCTGTAGTCTCAGCTGCACGGGAAGCTGAGGCAGGAGAATGGCATGAACCCGGGAGGCAGAGCTTGCAGTGAGCCACGATTGTGCCACTGCACTCCAGCCTGGGCGACAGAGCAAGACTCCGTCTCAAAAAAAAAAAAAAAAAAAGAAAACTACCTGTTGGATACTATGCTCTCTACCGGCATGACAGATTCATTCATACTCCCAAACTCAACATTACACAGTACATCTTGTAATAAACCTGCACATGTGCCTCTTGATTCTAAAATAAAAGATAAAAATTTTTAAAAGGGAAAAATGTATACCAAAAAAAAAAATCCTGTGTTTATATCCCAGATGAATCACGTAACATCACCAAATTAATGACAGATATGAAAACCCGAATAAGCAAATGTTTGAGATTCAAAACCCTTAGAGAGTTTTTGCCATAAAAGTTAAGCCATAAAAGCTGACTCACCTATTACAACTGGTTTTTTTCTCTGGTACATGACCATTGTTTTCTGACCTTTGTGTTGAGATGTTATATATTATCCAGACTTACTATTCTTTATTCCAACCTAGATTAAATGATGTTAGAGATGGAGACCGTTGTGACTGTTATCTCTTTACAATAGAATTTCAAACCACTCCATTCTGGTGTAATCGATAGTAGCTAATTAGGTCTTTTGTCTGTATTTTAGCCTTTGTATGGAAAATGTAATTCTGTTCAGCAGCTTTGTTTGGTCTATATAAACAATCCTCATTTTTCTCATGTCAGGAGCCCTGATTACCATTCTTCTTACCATTCTTCCTTGATGAAGTTCTGCTTCCCAGACAGCTTCTCTCACACTTTGCACTTGAATAAACTCTTTTAACTACATCCTGAGCCTTTTGATTATTTAAGGTTGACAACAAAACTTGTATGAAATCACAGAGAAAACTACAGCCAGAAGACAAATAAATCAACCAACAGGATGAGATTCACCAAGAAGAGAGACATGTTGAAATATTTTGATGCCAAGATTTATTTAATATGAAATCCAAAAATGTTAATATAAAAATAGAAAGAACAATGCCATGAAACCTATTTACCATATACAAAATACCAAGTCACAGAACATACCTGCAAGACCTTTTAAAAGTAAAATATATATATATATATGTTTTCCTCCTCTTCAGTTTAGTAGAGATTATTCCTAATCTTCCTCTGACTATACAAATAATAAAAGTCTTAAGAACGTACTCAAAGAAACCAATGATATCTAGAATCAATAATAATACTTTTGTAAACTGCTCAATTGTTTTACAGTCATAATCTAAAGCATAAATAACCTTTTTTAGTATGTTGCTAAACTGAATATTTCTAGCTCCAGAACCACTCATAACAATCATACAAAAGCAGCCAGAAAATGTTAAAATATTGAAGGAAACTTTCAGAATAGCATCATTAAAGAAGATGAGTAAAGTGACATAGAAAATGTATTCAGTAATTTAAAATAATAAAATCAGGTGATTTATATGAGTTACTTTGCCATGCCCTTTATTAAAAAAGAGCTAAACCCTTGTTAACGTGTTCTTTTCTTCTCTTAAAAAACACAATATGTAAAAAAGGTGCAACTTTTTACAGTCACCTTGAATCTCATCAGCTATTCTTGGTAAATTTGTAGACGTGAACTGCATCAGAAGCTCATTAAGGTTCCAGAGGAAAGTTAGAACAAAGAGCATAGAAAACTTTTTTTTTAAAGTATCTTTTTTCTGGGATCTATTATCATAATTTAAAAATATTTAACGTTTATTATTTGCTATATTCCAGATAATGGAATAAGAATTTTATTTATCTTTTTATCGATTTAATCCTGGAAGCAACCCTTTGAAGTGTAGCAGGACAAGCTGCAGACAAAACTCCTCAGACACCGAGTTAAAGAAGGAAGGGGTTTATTCGGCCGGGGGCATCGGCAAGACTCCTGTCTCAAGAGTCGAGCTCCCTGAGTGAGCAATTCCTATCCCTTTTAAGGGCTCACAACTCTAAGGGGGTGTGCATGAGAGGGTCATGATTGATTGAGCAAGCAGGGGTACGTGACTGGGGGCTGCATGCACCAATAATTAGATCATAACAAAACAGGATAGGGATTTTCACAGTGCTTTTCTATACAATGTCTGTAATCTATAGATAACATAAATGATTAGGTCAGGGGTAGATCTTTAACTACCAGGCCCAGGGTGTGGTGCCGGGCTGTCTGCTTGTGGATTTCATTTCTGCCTTTTAGTTTTTACTTTTTCTTTCTTTGGAGGCAGAAATTGGGCATAAGACAATATGAGGGGTGGTTTCCCTTATTCTCCTGCTTTGAGACTCTCACTCAATAGTGGGAGTTCTCACTTTCATTTTTACTACCTATGTCTTCTTGCAAGACAGATTGATAGTGATTCATTTAGTATAATCGTGCTGAGGCATTTTGGTGTACTAAGGTAGCAACGAAGCTTTTTATCACTTGAAGAAGAACAGGTGGCAAACAAGGGAGCAGTAAGGAGGTTTCTATTACTATTATAACTCTTATTATAAGAATTTTAAATCCTCCTAGTTCTGGGAACCATTTTCTAAACATGGCCCTAGGATCAAATCCATGCCACACTTGCATGGGCACATGTTCTAGTTTTGTCATATCTCTATGTCTTCAACTACTTACTTTTGATTGTTTATGTGTAGGCAGCAATTAGTAAGGTTAAATTTCCTACAGACCTCTCCTTCAGCTGCTAGCAAGTAGTCAATAGCTAATCTATTTTGATAGATAGCATTTCTTATCTGAGTTTCTTGCCAGGTCAGAATAGTCAAGGCTCTGCCAGTTTTATTAGTGATTATTTTTAAGACAGCTTGTAACCGTATGATTCAGTTGATCATGTAAATGGGGGTCCGGTATCCTCAGGAGCTGTCTTGTGCCTAAGTAGCAGGCCTATAATATTGTATGATTCTCTCAGAGAGCCATTTATCATTTTTTCAATTTCCTATAGCTATGCTTCTGTTTTCATGGGAAGCATAGACAGGGAAGGCCAGGAGTTTGTCTGTTTTTATGGGCAGTAGAAAGAAAGATGGTTTAATAGTGCCAATAACACAAGTATCTGCCTACTGGTCAGGTAATTTGGCATAAACTCTATGCCTACATATCCAGTAAAATCCAGTGAGGACTGTCCAGTCCTGGTGGGACTCTGGGTGGGTCCACATAGTTTGCAACTTTGGGGATTTACTAAATGGATTTCTCTCTGTGTGATTTGAACTCCACCAAGTGACTGTTTGGTGGTACCATTATACAGTTTCTGTCTCAGACAACTAAGTCATCCTACAGGGTGAGTGAATTCTTTTCCTTCTCTAGCTATGCAATATTGTCTAATAATTGAGGCTTTTAGGACCTAGAAATTATCAGGGTGATACTATTGAGCCAGGAATTCATCAGTAACTGGGTCTGTAGGTACTAATTCTTGGGCTTCCTATGGCCATTGATCTCCTATCACAGTTCCTCCACATACATAACATGAAGTGACATTGAGATACTGGGCTACATGCTAGGCTAATTGGAAATTTCTGGTACTGGCACATTTAGTTCATAATAGAAAGTTTGAAACACTGGCTTAGGAGAGCGTTTGTAAACTTCTCCTCCAACTAAGATATTTACTCAAGGATCCAGTCCTGCCCTTTCGATTCCTAAGGTCACACGCTCTTCTTTTTTCCAGCGAGGATCAAGGGGATTGGTTATTACCAGCTGTAAGGGGTTACATTGTCTCTTAGTACAGGAAGGGGATTGGTTATTACCAGCTGTAAGGGGTTACATTGTCTCTTAGTACAGGAAGGGGATTGGTTATTACCAGCTGTAAGGGGTTACATTGTCTCTTAGTACAGGAAGGCAAGAAGGGCCATTTTTTCCTTTCTGAAGGTGAACTGGATCTTTTTCTTTTTTTTTTTTTTAATCCTTATGACAAATGTACTTATTTTCTGCTATATAGTTCTAATTAAGAGAACTACATCTTATTCCTAACATTACTATTAATGACAGCACAGGCATCAAATTTTAAGGTGACTTGTTTGGATACCCCTTTTTCTTCTGTTTGGCTAACACTTTGTTCATCATTTATGAGCCTCCACCAGTCCTCAGTCCTTAATCTTATTTTAAAAACTGTGGTCATGGGAGGCTCAGATGGGTCGTAACACACATCAGGTTGGTCATTTTCTAGGCTACATACCTTGTATAGAATAACATTATACAAACAAGTTCTTTTTAGAGTTCCAGTACACTTATAATAACCATAAAATAATAGAACTGTAGCAACCTTTTGTCCTACCTCAGTGACTTGATGTATACACTGGGAACTGTCCTCAGTCTGAGGAAGGCCAGTTGAAGTCCTTACTGTAAAAGTCAAAATTTTACGGGAAATGAGTCCCGCAATGAGTTTTCTAATGCTTCAGCCATGCGTGGACCAGCCAGTTTCAGGGTGTGACTGGAGCAGGGCTTGTCATCTTCTTCATAGTCACTTTGCAGGGGTTGGCGAAGCTGCTCCCATCCACATACCGCTCACAGTCTACTGATGTTTAAGGATGGTCTCAGAGGTTGGGTCTGCTAGAGTAAACTGAGTCCAGCACCTCTATACAGTTATGTTCAACTGGGCTCTCTGATACCAGGAGCAAGGTGGTGGGGTTTAGGGTGTTGCAAACTTCAATGATTATGTGGGGATTTTCACATAGCAAGCTTTGGTACTTGGTTAATCTAGCATTTGTTAACCAATGATGTCCTTTGGTAGTCATTAAAACTACCACAGCATGGGGAGTCTTTATATTCAGGTTTTGCCTAAGGGTTAGTTTATCTGCTTATTGTGCTAACAGGGACGTTGCTGCTAGGGCCCTTAGACCTGGGGGCCAGACTTTGGAAATCCTGTCTGGTTGTATTGAGAGCTAGGCCACTGGCCTTGCCCAGGGCCCCACAGTCTGGGTTAAAATTCCAATTGCCATTTTTTCTCTTTTTAACACATAGAGTGTAAAGAGTTTCATCAGGTCAGGTAGCCTCAGGGCTGGGGCCAACATGAGTTTTTCTTTTAACTCATGAAAACCTCGTTGCTGTTGGTTGTGATACATGTATCTATCTAATCTACATTTTTATTAACTGTCACCTACAAAAATATTGACTTAAATCCTGCAGGTATTTGATTTCAAGCTTTAAATTGATCTGGTATTCCTTGTGGGACTCCAGTTGTGTCTAAATAGACGTGAGAGTCGAAAGACCCATAAGGGGCTTCTCTCGCTTTACGATGTCTTATTTTTTTTTTCCTTCTGGTTGATGAAATGCCAGGGTGAAAGGGATAGCCAACTGATTTAAAGTACAAGTGCCATTCCAGTTATTCAGTGGAGTGCCCAGTAAAGGTCCACCACAATACCACCACACATCTGCTCGGGGATGAACGATGAACAAGGGCTGACTGATTGATAAGCTCTTGAAAATTCTTAAGCTCACTGCATCCTTTCAGGTTTCAAGGAACGCTAAGTTTCCTCTCTATCGTGAGAGACACAAAGTGAACTTAGTGTTGGGAGACAGAGGCTGGATGGCCCTTGGGTGCTGACCTGCAGGGTGGCGGACTTTGGGATATAGCAGAGAGAGCTTGGCATGACTTATTACTTCAGGCTGTAGAATCCTAGAAAAGAGCTACCATGCAACCTACACCTGGTTGACTGGAGGACTACTTTAGTGGAAAGGGGACAGTCTGGGCCTCTGGCCTTCCGTGTGCACAAGCAAAACAATTGCTTTTGTTTAACGTGTAGATGGAATATTTGATCCATTTTAACCAGGCATTTGCATCTTGGTATCCTGTCTTAATTGCTGAAGTTTGTTTTAAGTCTTTAACTTCTATGATCATCTAGAAAAATGAATGTATGATTTTAGGAAATTACAAAAACCGGTTGGGGTAGTCTATCCTTGTTCTTTAGTGGTCCACAGAATGTTGGACCAACTATGGCATGAAAGCTCTACGTCGGGGAAAGACTCCTGGTTGGCACTGGGGTCTTTATCGAAATCTCCCCAGATTAAAAGGTCTCAGTTTACTAATGCCCAGTCTGAGGAGAGTCAGGAGAGACAGAAGTACTTTTCTGAAGTAAAAAGCTGTCTTTGACTTGGCAAGTCCCCACAGGGTATAACAAGGCAAGCAGTAAATGCAATAGTTTGAGGTGAAACTGACTTGGTTATGTCAATAGCTAGATGGTCAGCAATAGAATGAGGAAAGAAGAAAGAGTAATAGAATAGATGAAAAGAGTTAAATTTTCTTAGCTTTAGTTTGTTAGGGTTTTCCCCTGGCGCTATGGCCTACGACACTGGAGGGAGTGGCACTTTCTTGACTCAGGTGTGATGAGTCCACTTTTTTTTTTTTTTTTTTTTTTTTTTTTTTTTTTTTTGCTGTACGAACAGCACTCTTGGTGGTTAGCAGCACAAGGCAGGGTCCTTCCCAGGCTGGCTCGAGTTTTTCTTTTTCCACCCTTTGATGAGAATGTGATCTTCAAGCTGGTGCTGGTTTACCGGAAATTCTAGGGGTGGTACGTGTGCTAAAAGACTTTTAGTTTTTGAGGGAAAGGAAAGTAGAAGATAAACCAAGTATATTATTTTTAAGAAATTGACCTTTTGTTTTAAATGTGGGGACCTTGGCAGTGGACTTTATAGTCCTTAGTGCCTTTTTACTGAGAAATTTCCTTTAGCACCTGTTTTTATTAGTTTTTAAACCAAAAAAAGCCAAATATCATTTTACATTTAACAATGCTTCTCTTATGATTTTTATACCAGATAAACTAAATTTTGTCTTTATATTAGTGTGTTATTAATGTTAAACTTAATTTTAATAAAACCTTCTAGACATATTTATCTAAATTTTAATGTTTGACCATAAGGTAAGATTTTATAGACTCTTTTTAACCCTTTATAATTTTTGCTAAAGAACAGGTTGGTGCTTTACGAAAAACCTGTTATGCTTTTACTTTAATGTCCAGTTCACAGAAAAACCAGATGATACTTCTTTAACTTTAGTCAATATGTTTACACACAGAATTTTCTTTACAATTAACTCTTTAAAACTTGCTTAAACCTTCAAAACAATAATTTTTTTAACTTTTTAATGTAGGTAAAAATGTACATTCTTATGCCTCCTTATAATCCTTTTACCAAAGGTATATTTTACTTTTCTTATATACCTTCCACATAAACTCTTTATTTTTTTCCAATAGTTTTACATTCAGGAGGACTAGTTACTTTTAAATTATACATTTTTTGCATGAATTCTTTTTTATAACATTTGTCTCTTCCATGACTTTCGCAGACAACTCTTCGACATGCCTCAACTTTCTGACTTATTACAAATATTTCTTTCTTTAAGCAACCAGTTAATTTATTTCAGGACAATAATTTACAATATAATACTCTTTTTATATAAATTCCACCTCCCCTTTTTTTCCTTTTATTTATTTATTTATTTATTTATTTACTTTTTTGTTGTTGTTAGCAAAGCAGTTGCCGCTACAGATTGAATGCATTTAGGCCATCCACAGGTTACTGGGTTAAGGAATTTTGATAGGAAGCCCTCAGTGCTTTCGGGATACACCCTTGTTTACACTGACAACAAAGTGGTATTGGAGTGTTATAGGGTTACAGAGAATACCTTCAATTATCAATTACAGGTTTTAAATTTACCTTGGCTTTTAAAGGAATAGGGTACACTTTTTTTTTTCTTAACTACTTGTATATCTCTTTCTCTCTTTCTTTCTCTCTTTGACTTTGTCTCTCTCTCTTTGACTTTCCTTTTGCCTCTGTCTCTTCTTCTCTCTCTCTCTACTAGTCTTTCCTTGCCCCTGCCAGCCGCTTATGCTGTTGTTCTCTTAACCACTGTGTCTTGGGGTGGGGTGTCTAAAACCAGCTGTAACCAAGTGTCTGTGTATGGGAACTGGTCTGGGTTCCCTGGCTTACAGGTTACCTTGTGTCATACCTTTGAAACAAGAGACCTTTCCAGGCTTCCTTCTAATGGCCAACCTACCTCTAATGCTGGCCAGTCTATCTTACACAAAGTTTTAAGTTTTCCTAGTGTCATAGTACTCCACAGTCTCCTTTAAATTCTTTTTGGAAATTTTTCAGCATAGTTCCTAGTAGGGTGGGCTTATTTGTGCCTGACCTATGCTGCTTTGAGACAAAACACCACGCTCACACCACACGCACACCACAAAACAAAGGACAGGTAAAAAGGGTATGCACACACTTTTGCAGTTTGCACCAAACCAAAATCAAAACCAAAATCAGAGTATCCAGAAATCCAAGCCAGGTCAAAACCAAAACCAAAGTATCAAGCAATCCAAGTCAAGTCAAAAATAAAAACTGAAGTGCTATTACAGGCATACCGTAGGTGATCAGGCCAGCTTCCACTCAAATGGAGTAGGCAAGTTCCCAAGACCAATCCTGTCAAGCAACTCAAACCAAGTCAAAACCAAAACCAAAGTGCCGATAAAGGGATGCAGTGGGTGATCAGGCCATGCTTCCCCTCAAATGGAGTGGGCAAATTCCCAAGACCAATCCTGTCAAGCAATTCAAACCAAGTCAAAACCAAAACCAAAACCAAAGTGCCAATAAAGGCATGCCATGGGTGATCAGGCCATGCTTCCACTGAAGCAGAGTGGGCAAGTTTCAGACTAGTCTTACCAAGTTTTAGATGTCCAGACTCCAAGTGCCCATTCCTTCCTGGTGTTCAGCCACTGTGTTGATCCTCCACGGGTGCCTGCCACACACTGCTCTGGTGAGGTGTCCCACCAGGGCAAATGCCTACCCGAGAGTGCTCTCAGGATCCGTATTTCTCAGGCTGGTCAGAGTCTCCCACAGGGATGTTCCACAGGGCAGGCTTAAGCCACTTAAGGAGCTGCCTCGACCATCCAACATTCACCTAGCTTCCCAGTCAGGTAACCAAGAAATGTAGCAGGACGAGCCACAGACAAAACCCCTCAGACACAGAGTTAAAGAAGGAAGGGGTTTATTCAGCCGGGGACATTGGCAAGACTCCTGTCTCAAGAGTCGAGCTCCCTGAGTGAGCAATTCCTATCCCTTTTGAGGGCTCACAACTCCAAGGGGGTGAACAGTAAGAGGGTCATGATTGATTGAGTAAGCAGGTGGTACATGACTGGAGGATGCATGCACCGGTAATTAGATCAGAACAAAACAGGATAGAGATTTTCACAGTGCTTTTCTATACAATTCTGTAATCTATAGATAACATAACCGATTAGGTCAGGGGTCAATGTTTAACTACCAGGCCCAGGGTGTGGCTCCAGACTGTCTGCTTGTGGTTTTCATTTCTGCCTTTTAGTTTTTACTTTTTCTTTCTTTGGAGGCAGAAATTGGGCATAAGACAATATGAGGGGTGGTCTCCTCCCTTATAAGTAGATGGCAGTAATAACCTCATTGTATAGATGATGGAATAGGAAGCTTAAGTATCTTGCCCAAATTGATGCCGGAATGTTACCCATGTGATATAAGAGGTTAAACCTTTCTTAAGGTGATGTATATTTAAAAGCGTAGTATTTCAAAGGCATCTCCAGCTATTCTAGAGGAGAAGTCTATTTCAAATGTGTAATTAACACTACCTATCTTGACAGGGGTTGTGGTGTAGGACTAAGGAAAATTTATTTTCTGTTTTGGGAAAAACACTTTATTGGCTTTCCATTTATGTTGATAAAAAGACATAACCCTTTCCTAGAATGAGGAATTTAAGGAGCTTGTTAACTGAGTATAGTCATGTAAAAGTCTTCTCCAGCGTGGTCCCAAGTTGCAGCTCTACAAAGTGATCAGTTTTTAATTGCTGAAGAGAAAGAACTTTCTTTTCTGATTTATTGCAGGCAGAGAGGGAGATTGATGGTGGGGACCCTGGAGAGAAGACACGGGCAAGGCAATTCTAGTAAGTCAGCTATAAACTATACTTTTCACACAGAATCCTGTAGAAAAGGGCAGATTGAAATAGCCAGTTAGGAAGTTCCCTTGATAGGCACTAGTCAGTGAACATCAGGTAAAATTTGTTATGTTTCTCTTCATTGCAGTTGTCAATAGCTTGTTCCCAAGCTTCCATATGGATAATACTTAGCTAGCATTTACTATGTGCCAAGCACTTCTCCTAATGCTCACTTGGAAGTTTCCATTTAATCTTCAATGAAGTTATATGATATCAGTGCTAGTATTATCTTTGTTTTACAAAAAATGCAATTCAGGCATCAAATAAGTAACTTCCCTAGGGTCTTACTGCTAGTAAGTGGCCAAATGGATTAGAACCTAAGACATAGTATCTGTCCACACATTTAACCAGAATGCTATACTACATCACAGAAGAGATCTGCTAGCTTCTACAGATTAGAGTTAGAACATATTTAGGACATTAAGAAAGAAATGTTAGTTCGTATTGGAGTGAAGTGGCACTGGAAAAGACAAAACAATGTCGAAAAGAGAAGAACAGAGCTCATGTCAGTAGGAAAGGATATAAGTGAAGCCAGGATGAATTTGTGGAATATGTAAGAATTTTCCAGTGATAATGAAATACTAGGGAAAGAGAAGACCATAGAAGACAGAACTTGCAATCAGCTAGAACGAACACTCATTAACTTAGATACTTACTAAAGAGAATTTCTAGGGGCTTGAGAACTTTAAACATGGAAGCATTCTAAAAATGAAAGGTTAATGTATTATTTAAGAGTTCTTGCTTCCTGATATGTGCTTGTGTGGGCAATGGCAAGGTATGCTTCAGTACCCTTCTATTTTTATTCTACATTTTCTGCTTTTCCCTCTTCTCCCCCCATACTATACCACCATCCACACAAGCAGCAAGCACACCTGGATCTATATATTTTATCTTTAGATATGTTAATAACTTTCAGCTGGTTATCATTAAGTCTTGCCTGGGAGCCATTCTTTCCATTTTGGGAGTTGACATACAAATTCTTTGCCCTATGAGGAGTTGATATTAACTACATTTATCAAACAGTGTTTACAGCTGAGGTCCTAATGTTGTGCCATTGTACCTCTTGCTTTTACAATTTTTATCAGAGGTGTTTCCAACTTGTGTCAATTTGACTTATTAGAATTTAAAATATATGTATTTGAAACAGAATTTTAAAGAATTATTTAAACACTATCTTTTATTCTATTTAACATCCAATAAATTTATTGATTCTCTACCCAGGGCTCACAATATTTGTTTTGTCACTCAGATTTCCCTGTTCTTTATCTTTTGTAGCCATCCTATTTTTTTCAGTGGCAATTCAGATGACTATATGACTCTTCTAATCCCTAATCCCCTCAGCCATCCTGAGTAGATCATAAAGTCAACCACAAGAGTGTTCTTATTCCAGTTCTATACAATTCAAATGATCATTAGATTGCACCACTGTCTCAGAAACAACAGTTTGTAGTTAGAACAGTGTCTGACCTCTTTGTCCTTTTTGTCAAATGATGAGTTATTGGACCATCTGATATGACATTAATGGAACAGCAGCATGAATCTTATGATTCATGTACACATTTGTCATGGACAATTTGCAAAAAGACTAAAAGCAAAATAACGGTTAGCTTATGTAGAGCATAATGAATGTTATGAGTCAAATTAAATCTAAGCCAAGAAAACAAGTTTCCAAGTGGTCAGTTCTTTCAATTTAGAGATTTATCATTTTACATGACAGTAGTATCAGTCTGAGTGTAACACCAAACACCATCTCGGCTAATAGGGAATCTATAGCTACTTATTTGTCTATTAACACGTGAACAAAAAACTATTAAACTTCTCCATTGAAACTTAAGAGCTGTGAAAGTATTGTTTATCACTTAAGCTAAGGTATTGACAAATGTCCGACCATTATAGAAATCATCGTTTGAATGGTAGGTATAAAAGTGAATGATTTTTCTGGGTAATTTTTCATAAGCCCCTTTACCTTTTTATGTTAGTGGGCTCACACCTCAGTGAGAAATTAACCACAGGTTGTGGATTACTCTTGAATAAATACATCTCTAACATCTCATATACACAAATCAAGTTTATGTGTGGTAACCAAAAAACAAACTTGATCTTCACATAAAACCAGTACCCTGATTGGGTACAGATTGTACTGGAGATATAGAGATGGTTTAACATGACAGGTGTATTACTCCATTATCCCACTACTATAACGAACTACCTGAGACTGGGTAATTTATAAGGAAAAGAGGTTTAATTGACTCAGTTCCACAGGCTGTACAGAAGGTATGGATGGAGAGGCCTCAGGAAATGTACAATCATGGTGAAAGGGCAAACAGGAAGCAAGCAGGTCTTCACATGGCAGCAAAAGAGAGAGATAAGGGGGAAGTGCCACAGACCTTTAAATAATTAGATCTCACAGGAACTCACTCACTATCACAATAATAGCAAGGGGGAAATTTGCCCCCATGATCCAATCACCTCCCCACAAGTTCTTCCCCCAACACTGGTTATTACAATTCAACATAAGATTTGGGTAGGGACACAGAGCCAAACCATATTATTGTGACCCTGGTTCTCCCCAAATCTCATGTCCTCACATTTCAAAACACAGTTATGACTTCCCAACAGTCCACCCAAAGTCTTAACTCATTCCAGCATTAACTCAAAAGTGCAAGTCCAAAGTCTCATCTGAGACAAGACGAGTCCCTTCTGCCTATGAGCCTGTAAAATAAAAAACAATTTAGTTACTTCTAAGATACAATGGAGGTACAGGCATTGTGTAAATGCTCCTATTCCAAATGGGACAAATTGGCCAAAACAAAGGGGCAGTACCCCACTCTCAGTACCAGTTTTCTCTATTAGTCCATTCATTCTCACACTGCTATAAAAAACTGTCTGAGACTGGGTAATTTATAAATAAAAGAGGTTTAATTGACTCACAATTCCACAGGATTTACAAGAGGCATGGCTGGGGAAGCCTCAGGAAACCTACAATCATGGCAGAAGTATGAAGGTGTAGCAAACACATCTTCACATAGCAGAAGGAGAGAGAGAGGGAGAAAGAAAGGGCAAGTGGCAGAGACTTTAAACCATCAAATATCATGAGAATTCAGTCACTGTCACAAGAACAGCAATGGAAAAATCCACCTCCATGATCAAATCACCTACCACCAGGTCCTTTCCCCAGCACTGGAAATTACAATTCAACATGAGATTTGGGTGGGGGCACAGAGTCAAACCATTTCAACGGAAGTACCCAAATTAACTTTCTGAGTGAAGCTGAAAATTTTCTGAAAATTAGGATGGATTATCTCCAAGAAAAACAGATTACTGTTAAAAAAAAAAAAATTGCCAAGGTTAATCCTTCCCCTGTTGTGTATCTGGCCCCCATGGACAGTGTTATGATTATTTTTGCATAAGTTTTTTTTTTTTATTCTATGATCAAGGTCCGATTTTTAAATTGTTGTATATTGAAATTAATAATGGGAGAATATTTCTCATTAGAAGAGCCTAATGGAAGAAGCATTACTCTCTGAAGTGTTTAATGGAATGCCAATGACATTTTAAATTTCTTTATGAAATATAGTTTACATATAGAAAAGTGCATGTAAGTAAACAGGTCAATGAATTGTAAGAAATTGAAAACACTGAAGTAACTGGCATTTAGATCAAGAAGCAGAATACAGGCCAGCATCCCAGAATTCCCACTTATGCTTCCTACTAATCACTATTTCCCTCAGGGATAACATGACCTTAGATAATTACTACAAAGTGAACACCATTATACTCAACATCCAGGTCAGGAAAAGGAAATTTTCAAGTTATGCTAGAAGTCTTTCCATTGGTCCCATCTCAATCACAATTTTTTCCTCCTTCGAAATGTAACCATCATTCTGACATTTTAATAAGCACTTTCCTGCATGTCTTTTGGTTTTATTACCCAAGTGTGCAACCCTAGACACTACAGCTTTAAGCTCCCCCATTAATAAAACTGAAATGACTCTTACATCACATTTAATCAATAGATTTCCTCTCTTCCTTCTTTTCTTTCTTACAATTTATTTGTTTAAGAACTTAGATTTGACTTGTAAACGTTTTTACAGTCTGGGTTTTCTGCTTGGTAATCATAGTACAGTTCAGTAAGTTCCTCTGTATTTTCTGCAAAATGGCAGTTGGATTAAAAAATGTGATCAGAGTCAGATGCAATCCCTGTGACAAGGCTATTGGTGGTGTCTTGTCCTTTCATCAGGAGGCATATGACTGTTTTTCACCTTTTTTTAAATGTTAGCAGCTTTTGATCTTCAATGCATATATTCATGGTGGGGGTTCAAAATGGCAATATTTTAATTTTATTATTTTGCTTGCTTTTAAATCTAGAATAATTTTATACAGAGACACTTTTAATCTAATATTTTATTAACTAGTGGTACAGTTTATGTAAGAAAGGCAGGTTAAATGTATGATTATTTCATCTTGTTTACAGTTTTTAGATAATTAGTCTATTGTCACTTTTTAAAAGCGAACACTTGTTTTTCATGCCATTATAAAATCATGGATTTACATGTATTTGATGTTCTCAATCTGTTTCAATTTTCATCTTTATTGAGGCTCAAACTGTATATTGTTTGGCTACAAGAACCTATAAAAGTTGGAACTAGAGTCCCTTTGACGTGATCTTCACAGTCTTTGTTAGCTTCACTGCTCTCTGGCATATCAGGTTCCAGATTTATCTTGTATATTTTCTATTCCATACCTTGAATCAACCATTTATCCAGGAAGTTTGGTTTATGTAAATGAGAAACAGTATTAAAATGTCACAGTCTTGGGATTCAGAACGCTCATTGCAATTGGATTGGCCATTGTGTCTAGGCATTTTTATATAAAAGGATTCTAGTAAGAACAATAAATTCTTATATGTAGAATGATTTAGTTCATGCTATGAAATTTTCTTCTAAAGATGAACTGGGATCTGCCATAAAATAGCTAGTCTGATATTTTCCTTTTTTTTTTTTTTTCCATGACCCCACAACTAAAACAGTCAATTCTGAATTTTTCATAGGAGCTTTTAGTAAATATTCATAAGCAATGAATGATTCTCAAGCAGACTCTAACGATCATATGTTTATTCTGATAACTGTTGGTAGCAGTGTTCAAGACTATAGTAAAATCTAACATAGGAGTTGACATAGTTTGGATCTGTGTCCCTGCCCAAATCTCATGTTGAGTTGTAATTTCCAATGTTAGGTGTGGGGCCTGGTGGGAGGTGATTAGATCATGGTGACAGTTTTTCAGGAATGATTTAGCACCACCCCCCTTGGTATTTTCTTGGCAGTAGTAAATGAGTTTTCATGAGATCTGCTTTTTAAAAGTGTGTAGCGCCTCTACCTCTTGCTCTGGCCATGGAAGAGAGCTCACTCCCACTCTGCCTCTTGCCATGTGATTGGAAGCTTTCTGAGGCCTCCTGAGAATGAGAAGCTGTTATGCTTTCTGTACAGCCTGCAGAACCATGAACCAATTCAACTTCTTTTCTTATAAATTACTCAGTCTCAGGTATTTCTGTATAGCAGTTTGATAATGGACAGGAGTCAAAGGAAAAGTTCTCCTTTGCCCTCCGAGGGTTCATGAAAAAATCAACTTACAAAAGTCTGATTAATTAGAGAAAGGGCATAAAATTATTAATACGCGTGTGGGAGAGAAACACAGAGTGAGTACATCCCACTTGCCCTATGGAGTTCAGAAGCTTAAATACCATCTTGATGTTACAGAAAGAATTCGGATTGGATTTTGAAAAAACAGGTTATGGTGGCAAAACAGGTTATGGGAGGTAGACAAGAGGAAGCTTAGCTAACAAAAGTGGTCTTGTGATGCAGATGAAACTTCACAGGTAGCAGACCTCAGAAAGAATACATGATAAATGGTTTTTTCAGACCTATAAAAGTGTCAGACTTTCAGTAAATCTTTCCCAGATCTGGATAAGAGGAGGCCTCAGAGAAAATCTAGCTGTAACAATGCAGATTCTCTACAGATGCAAATCTGCTCCCACAAAAGAAAACTTTGTAGGGTTATTTCTCTTTGCCGTATTTCTAAACAAGTGTCGTAAAATACATCAAAGAAATATATTTTGGGGTAAAATATTTTGATTTTCTTTCAGCTCCCACTTTGAAACCTTAAGAAGTTTTATATGTTAAAGTAAGGCTTATAGCATTGAAGATATTTTGGTTAGAGTTTATTAGATTAAAAAAGGCAAAGGAGTAGAAAGTAACCAAATTAGGATAAGCAGAAAAGAGCAAATTTCTATATGTATATATACAAATGTACATCACTCTTAATCAGTCTCTTAGTCCTGAGAATAGATCAGTTTATTTCAGCAGCTGTGTCCCATTCCAGGAGACGCTATTGCAGATGGACTAGGCCTGTATATATTATGCAGGAAAACAGATCTTTAATAAGAAGCATTTCTGTGGAAACAAGAAAAACAAAGGTTAATGTCCAGAGTACCCTATAGACTTGTTTTTCTAGAGTCTCTGAAGCGTGTTCAGATTGCAGTGGCAAGCTGACAGACTTTTCTGGATAATAACTCAAAGCAAATGTTCAATTGAACTTTCTGAGTAGTCGATACCTCAGCCAGCATGAAGACTGTTTATGTATAAGTTGCAGTGATGATTTCTTGTGATGTCTATATCAAGTTGTCTAGTTTCATTTTGCAGGGCTTTAAGACATGTAGTTTGATTTTCTAGTGATCTCATGTCAAAAAAAATTGAAGAAAAATTGGAAAACATTAGTTGGAGACTTGCAGCCAGAGAAGAATGCATGATTCAGTTTAAATGGTAGAAAAAATAATAAAAATTGAAAAACAATGGACAAGTCTACAAACAGGTGTACTGTATAATTTTCCTGAAATATAATTTGTCTCTCTCTAGTTCCCCATTTCTACCAAGAATAAAACATAAAAGGACCAATTTATTTGAAAAATAAATTTCAGTTCTAATATACTTGGCCTAATTTTTAGCATACAATTGTGACTGGCCATATAAGCTCTTTTAAAGTTGGTTTTCCTGGAATTTTAAAACTAAGCTTTACAGGTTAAATTTTTAAAAGCCTCCAAGGTAGGAAGTAAAGCCAAAGAGTCACAATCACATCACACTGTGTCTATAATCTCTGTATAAATTGAATCGGTTCCTTTTCTCTTAAGGTCCCAAAATATCTTGAATGAATATCCTGGACATATCAGAGAGTGGCATACTTTACTTACTGCAAGATCACAAACTTTGTAAGGGAACTGTGTAGACAAGGTATGAGGCCAGTCTTTCTAAGAAGTTTTTCATTGGATATATGAATTCAGTCCCAATTCCTCAAAAATGTTTGGTCATATCTGAAAATGTGTCATTCTAATCAAAGACTTGGTAAAATAACCAGTGTCTATAATTTTATACCCTTACAAAAGAAAAAATACTCTTACTAAACTTCTTCAAATGACTATATTGCCATAAATTTAAAAATAGAAATAGTTTCCAAATTTTGGAGAAATCAAATAAAAAGAAAGAAAAATGTATCAATTTTTCTCAAAAAGTATACTTTATCCAATTGTTAGCTATAAACAGTTCAAAAGAAAAAAAGGTATCTTGGCTCTGAAAAACAAAATATAAAAATAAGCAGCATGTTTCAATCAGAAAAGTCATAAAAATGTTATCCCAGTCCTCTATTAATTAGTTTCATGTCATTAACTCTTGTTCTGCTAGATATTGGATTAGCAATCTTCATAAAAGCATCAACTTTTTAGAGTTCTGGAAGTTTTACCCAACCCAATGGTATGATCTCAAAAATTATCAGAACCTAAGTTGAAGAGTATTTTTCAGTGTTCTTTCCATGAATTTCCTTGAAGAAGCCGCAAGTTATGGACTTTAGTCAATTATAAACTGCTTTTTTAAAACAATCAAAGTAAAACAATAATTGCCTGTGTATGATAAAAGACTCAGAATATTCATGATTAAAGACACAATTGGAAAGGAAATTCGGTTATTTCTGTGGCATACAATTATTTAACATAAAAATCATAATTATTTCTGATAAAATGTACTAAGAAATAACAGAATTGTATGACTCTCATACAATTTTGGAATACATATTAATAACCCACTTACATAAGTTAAACACTAATATAAGTTAAACACTATTTTTTTTATTTGATAATGCTTCCCATATGACTTTAACATACCATATAAGCCTAATACGTCTCTTTTGGATATCCAGGAACCCTAAAATCTAAAATAGTAATTTTAGGTAAAAAAGACCTAATTAAGACTTTCAAATTTAATTTTGGAGTTTATCAAATATCAAAAGTTTAAAACACTTGCTCAAAATCAGATCACAGGTCACTATCAATTAATAATTTCCCCAACCATCAAAATCTATCTCAATCTCTCCCCTTTTCTTTTGCAGTTTATTTAATAGATAAAAATCTTTTACCATCTTTTATTAAGATTACACCAAAATCTTATTCAAAAGAGAAAACCAAGTTCTATCTTTTCATTAGTGTATTATTAATGCTAAAGCTAATTTTAATAGAACTTTATAAATAGATTCATCCAATTTCAATCAGCTTTGAGTATGCACAATAAAATTTCCATATACCCTTTTAGAACCTATTACACTTTTTCCCATTTTCTTTCTTTTCCCAACTTTCTATATTCATTAAGTTTATTTACTTTTATTACTTCAATGTAAACAACTTTTAAAAATCTGTAAACAAGGAAAAGTTATTTTCCTTTTAACAAAAAGGTACATTTTCATGCCTTTTTGTAAACTTTCTTACCAAAAACACACCCAACTTTTCTTATGTACTTTGAATGCAGAAGGTTATATCTGGCATTTTACGTTTTTTTATATATATATATATATATACACACACACACACACACACACACACACATTTCATTTTTCATTATATTTATTGAAGTGTATTATATATATAATATATATATAATATATATATAATACACTTCACCACTATACAATTCATCCATACAACCAAAAACCACACATATATAAATATACATATATATGTATATACTCTCAGTGATCATCATTTTTAGTGAAAAACCTAGAAAATGAGAAATTTAATTTATGTACCAGATAGATGGAGAGCCCAGGACAAAGTACAGTGGAGTCAATGCCTGGAAGATCCAACCCCTCACAGCATGGCTAAAAAGCACAGCAGGATCAGGGAGAATGCGGCATGGATGCTGCCCCTAGGCCTCACCACGGTCACTTGTCTAAACCTCAGAATCAAAAGGCTGAAATTCAAAGACATAAGCTCTCTGAGAAAAAAATATCATGGAACTGAAAAGGAGGTAAAACAAAATACCAGAACAGAAGGCCCCACTGACTGTTCCCACCACAAAACACAAAGTTAACAGCTATCTACACAGAAAAAACAATCATCATAAGAACCAAAAATTAGGTGAGCACCCATAGAACCTGGTTTTAACTTCATATTGTTGAAAGAGGGTCTGGAGACATAGGAAAAACAGTCTTGAATCAGTGACACCACACGTTCCCCACTCCTTGAAGGAGTCGTGTGGAGTGGAGAGGCTCTCTGGAAACTGGTGGAGAGAGAACACAGCAAATTTGAGGCATTACACTCAGTGTTTCCCTGTCACAGCAGAGTGGAAAACCAGACTAAACTCAGTGGACAGGTGCACATGAACACAGCATTTAAACTGGTCCTAATCAGAAAGGATTACTGATCCCAGTGGCCCCAACTCGAGTTCCCACAAACCTTACCACCAAGGGCTACAGTGTCCTTTGCCTCCAAGTAAACTTGAAAGGCAGCACAGACCACAAGGACTGCAACTCTTAGATCTTTTAGATGAGTCCTAGTGCTGAACTGGACCCAAAGATAGTGGACTAGGGGACACATGACCTACTGAATAAAAAGCTGGAATGACTAAGGGAGTGCTGGCATCACCCCTTGCGTAACCCCAGGCTACACAGCTCTCAGCTCTGAAAGAGGTCCTTTCCTTCTGTTTGAGGATACAAGAGGGAAGAGCAAGAATAACTTTGTTTTGCATCTTGGATACTAGCTCAGCCACAACAGGATAAGGCACCAGTCAGTGTTGTGAGGCCCCTGTTCCAAATGCTAGATACTAGATGACATTTCTATAAAACCCTGGGCCAGAGAAGAACACACTGCATTTGAAAAAAATTATCCACTTCAGGCAGCATTCATCACCTGATAGCTGAGGAGACCTTGGGTTCTGAATAACCAGCAACAATACCCAGGTAGTATATTGAGGGCCTTGCATGTGCCTCTGAGACCTGTTGACTTCAGGTGAGACTGAGCACATTACTAGCTGTAGTGGCTATAAGGCAAAACTCCTTCAGCTTGAGAAAAGCAAGGGGAAAAGTAAAGGGGACTTTGTCCTGCACCTTAGATACCAACACTACCATAGGAGGATAGAGCACCAAGTGAGCTCTTGAGGTCCCTGACTCCAGGACTTGACTCTTGGCTGTCATTTCTGGACTTGCATATAAGGCCAGAGGGGAGACCACTGCCCTGAAAGGTGAGTCCCAGGCCAGGCAGCATTCACTCTAAGCTGACTTTAGAGCCCTTGGACTTTTAAGGAACATCAGTGTAAGTCTGGCAGTACTTGTTGCCTGGGGTGGAGGCAACTATGGGGTTTAGCGCCTCTGCGCTACTAGGGGAGGGAAGAGTGGAAAGAACTGCATCCTGTGGTTTGAGTAGCAGCTCACACATAGTACAGTAAAATACCAGGTAAACAGTTAATGTTTCTGACTCTAGTTCCTGACTTATAGAAGCACCTCTGAACCCACCTGGAGCCTAGGGAAACTCACTGTCCTGAAGAAAAAACACAGGCCTGGGTGACTTTTGCCACCAGCTAAATGTAAAGCCCCACAGCCTTGAATAAACATAGGCAGTAACCAGGGAGTGGTTATAGAAAGCCTTGGGCAAGGCCCAGTGCTGTGTGGGGCTTTGGGTCTGACCCAGTGAATTCACAGTGGTGATGGACACAGAGGTGCTTCCGTCATCCCAGATTTAGGTAGCTGAGAATATAGAGAGAGACTCCATGGGTTCAGGAGAAAGTAATGAAAGAGAGTAAGAGTCTCTGCCTGGCAATCCAGAGCATTATCCTGGATCTTTGCCAAGACCATCAAATTATTAAGTCTATGTGCCTGTAAAAACCACAGCATTACTGGACTTAGGGTGCTCCCTAATGCAGATACAGCTTAGATCACACCACTGAAATTCTTTCAAAAGCCTGGAAAGACTTCCCAAGAAGAACAAGTACAAATAAGCACAGAAAGGGAAGATAATAATAAATATCTAACTACCCAATGCTCAGACACTGAAGAACATCTACTAGCATCAATGCCATTCAGGAAAAGATGACCTCACTAAATGAACCAAATAAGGCACTACGAACTAATCCTGGAGCGATAGAGACATGTAAACCTTCAGACAGAGAATTCAAAACAGCTGTTTTGAAGAAACTAAACTATATACAAGATTAGAGAAAAATTTCATAATTTTATTGGATAAACTGAACAGAGGTTGAAATAATTTTTTGAAAAATCAAGCAAAAATTCTCTAGTAGAAAAGTGCAATTGGCATACTGAACAATGCATCAGAGTTCTTTAATAGTACAATTAATCAACAGAAGAAATAAATAATGAATTTTAAGACAGGCTATTTGAAAATATGCAATCATTAGAGAGAAAAAAACAATAAAGCATGCCAACGGGAACTAGAAAATAGTCTCAAAAGGTCAAATCTAAGAGTTATTGGTCTTCAAAAGGAGATAAAGAAAGAGATAGGGGCAGAAAGTTTATTCAAAGGGATAACAGGGAACTTCCCAAACCTAGAGAAAGGTATCAATATCCATGAACAAGAAGATTATAGAAAACCAAGGAGATTTGCCTGAAGACATTTAACAGTCAAGCTCCATCTGGTGGCAGACTTACCAGTAGAAACTTTACAGGCCAGACAAGAGTGGCATGACATGTATAAAATGCTGAAGAAAAAAATAAAAAACCCTATTACCCTAGAATAGTATATCTGGCAAAAGATGTCTTTCAAACATGAAAGAGAAATAAAGACTTTCCAAGATAAAAGATGACGAGGAATTCCTTCAACGCCAGACCTGTCCTACAAGGGATGCTAAAGGGAGAGCTTCAATCAGAAAACAAAGGATAAAATGAGCAATAGGCAATCACCTAAAAGTATAAAACTCACTGGTAATAGCAAGTACACAGGAAATGCAGAATACTATAACACTGTAACTGTGGTTTGTAAACTACTCCTACCCTAAGTAGAAAGACTAAATGATGAACCAATCAAAACAGTAACTACAAAAACTTTTAAAGATGTAGTAGGTACATTAAGATATAAAGAGAAACAACAAAATGTTAAAAAGCAGAGGAATAAAATTAAGGCATAGAGCTTTTATTCGATTCCCTTTTCATTTTTGTTTGTTTGTTTATGCAAAAAATTTAAAAGTTATTATCAGGTTAAAATAATAGGTTATAAGATAATATTTGCAAGCCCTGTCGTAACCTCAAATCAAAAAACATGCAACAGATACACACAAAATAAAAGGCAACAAACTAAATTATATCGCCATAGAAAATCACCTTCACTAAAGCAGTTCAGAAATAAATTTTGAAAAGGAAGAGAAGAGTATAATAAAACTAGGAAACAAGTAGCAAAAGAGCAGAAGTAAGTCCTTCCAATAATAATGTTGAATGTAAATGGACTGAACTCTCCTCTCAGAAGAGCTTTAAATATAAAATATAATGAGGCATCTTAAGGAACTAGAAAAGCAAGAGCAAACCAACTCAGATTAAGTAGAAGAAAAGAAATAAATAAATAAAATTGAAATGAAATAAAATACAAAAGATCAATGAATCTAATAGTTGCTTATTCGAAAATTTAAATAATGTTGACAAAACTTTAGACAGACTTACTAAGAAAAAAAAGAAGATCCTAACAAAATCAGAAATTGAAAAGAAGACATTACAACTGGTACTACAGTAATTTAAAGGATTATTCGTGGCTACTATGAGCAAATATATGCCAATAAAATAGAAAATCTAAAAAAAAAAAAAAAAAAAAAAGGACAAATTCCTGGAAATGCAAGCTACCAAGATTGAACCAGGAAGAAATCCAAAACCTGAACAGACTAATATCAAGTAATGAGATCAAAGCCATAATAAAAAGTCTCCAATTAGAAAAAAGTTTGGGACCTGATGGTTTCACTGCTTAATTCATCCAAACATTTAAAGAAGATCTAATATCAATCAAACTCGAACTATTCTAAAAAATAGAGGAGGGAATAATTACAAACAGATTCTGTGAGGACAGTAATTACCCTGATACTTAAACCAGACAAAGACACATCAAAAAAAGGAAAGCTACAGGTCAATATCTCTTATGAGTATTGATGCAAAAATCCTCAACAAAATACTAGCAAATGAAATTCAACAATACATTGCAAAGATTATTTATGATTACCAGGGTTAAAGTAGGATTTAACCTTGGGATGAAAAGATGTTTGAATATACACAAATTAATCAATGTGATACATGAAGCCAACAGAATAAAGATCATTTCCATTGATTCTGAACAAAGTTGATAAAATTGAACATTACTTCATAATAAAAACCCTCAAAAAACTGGGTATCGAAGAGAGTTACCTCAACATAATTAAGGCCATTTACAACAGACCCACATATAGTATCATACTGAATGGAGAAAGACTGAAAGCCTTTTACATAACATCTGGAAGACAACAGAGATGCCCTGTGTCACCACTGTTGTTCAACATAGCACTGGGAGTCCTAGCTGGAGCAACCATAGAAGAGAAAGATATAAAGTGCCCCCAAACTAAAAAGGAAGAGGTCAAATTATCCCTGTTTGCAGATGATATGATTTTATATTTGGAAAAACCTAAAGATTCCTCTAGAAAATTATAAGAACTGATCAATTCAGTAAAGTTTCAGGATATAAAATCAATATACAAAAACCAGTAGCATTTCTATATGCTAGCAGTGAAAAATGTAAAATATAAATTAAAAACAATAGTCACAAGTAAAATTTAATATATAGGAAGTAACCAAAGAGTGAAAGATCTCTTAATGAAAATTGTAAAACTGAAGGAGACAAGAAAAAATTTTTTAAAAATTCTATGTTCATGGACTGGGAAAATCACTATTGTTAAAATGTCCATACTACCCAAAGCAATCTGCAGATTTAATGCAATCCCTATTAAAATATCAAAAACATTCTTCACAAAAATAGAACAAAAAATTGTAAAATTTATATGGAAACATCAAATGCCTGGAATAGCCAAAGCTATCCGAACAAAATGAACAAAACTGGAAGATCACCTTACCTGACTTCAAATTATACTACAGAGCTATAGTAACCAAAAAAGCATGATGCTGCCATAAAAGCAGATACATCGATGAATGGAAAACTATAGAGAACCCAGAAACAAATCCACATACCTTCAATCAACTCATTTTTTACAAGGATGCCCAGAGCACATGCTGGGGAAAAGACAGTTTCTTCAATAAATGCTACAGGGAAAACTAGTTACATGTATTCAAAAGAATTAATCTAGACCTCTATACAAATTCAAAAGAATTAATCTAGACCTCTATACAAAAATCAAATCAAAATAGATTAAAGGCTTAAATTTAAGACCTCAAACAATAAAACTACTACAAGAAAATGTTGGGAAAAATCTTCAGGACATTGGTCTGGGCAAAAATTTGTTGAGCAATATACAAGTGCAGGTAATCAAAGCAAAGATTGACAGATGTGATCACATTGAGTTAAAAAGCTTCTGCAGAGCAAAAGATACAATCAACAAAGTGAAAAGGCATTCACAAAATGGGATAAAACATTTGCAAACTACCCATCTGAGCAGGAATTCATAACCATAATATTTAAGGAGCCCAAACAACTCTATAAGTAAAAATCCAATAATCTGATTTAAAAAAGGGCAAAAATTTGAATAGACATTTCGTAAAAGATATACAAATAACAAATAAACATATGAAAAGGTGCTCAACATCATTAATTATTAAAGAAATGCTCTATCCTCTTTATGACAGAATAACACAGAAAAGACAAAGTCAAAGGAAAATACTATTTCTGGGAAAGAAGGGATCAAGAGTAGGAAAATTCATACCATAAAGTGCACCAGAGTTGCTACAACCAAGACTACTTACACTAATTGTGTTCTCTCACTATATGAAATTTTGCAGAAAATAAAGAGAATAACAGTGATTTTTACCATGTGCTTGGTAAGAAATTCTTACTCTTCTTCTGGCTTATTAGATTCTGAGTTTCATTCACTACAATTTCAGGAAGAGCAGAGCTTTGATATACTGTGCACGGTGCCAAAACAGTAAGGGTCATGGGAAAACTTCCTCTTTACTCTCTGAAGTTTCACTAAAAAATCAACTTACAAATGGCAGATTAATTGGGAAAAAAAGGCGTACAAATTTATGAATGTGCACATGGGGGAGAACAATAGTTATTATCTCCTGGCCCCCTAATGGGGTTCAGAAGCTTTTATACCATCTTGAAGTTACTGAAAGAATTGGGGCTTGGCTTCAAAAAGTGCAAAATAATGTATTTTGCAGAAATTTGGATGAAAATGAAGGCCATTATTCTAAGTGAGGTGACTCAAGAATGGAAAACAAAATACTGCATGGTTGCACTTATCAGTGGAAGTTAAACTATGGGTACACAAAGCCATGCAGAGTGGTATAATGGACATTAGAGACTCAAAAAAAGAGTGGCTGGGAGTGGGGTGATAGATTTTTTAAAAACCTACATATTGGGCACAGTGTACACTACTCAGTTGATGGGTACACTAAAACCTCAGACTTCACCACTTTACAATTCATCCATATAACCAAAAACCACATATATCCTAAAGTTATTGAAATAAAAAAGAATGGGCATGGCTGGGCACCATGGCTCAAGCCTGTAATCCCAGAACTTTGGGAGGCCAAGGTGGGATAATCGCTTGAGGTCAGGAGTTCCAGACCAGCATGGCCAATGTGATGAAACCTTGTATCTACTGAAAATACCCCAAAATTTAGCTGCATGTGGTGGTGCCTGCCAGTAGTGACAGCTATCGGGAAGGCTGAGGCTTGAGAATCACTTGAACCTGGGAGGCAGTGATTGCAGTGAGCCAACATTGTGTCTCTGTACTCCAGCCTGTGTGACCCAGGAGACTCCATCTCAAATAAAACAAAATAAAATAAAATAAAATAAAAAAGAATGGGTGCTTGGTTTCTGGAAAAACAAGTTATGGAAAAGATGAGAAGAGGAATTGTGTTGAGGAGCAATAAATGATTACTAGGGAGAATGAGTAGATCAGAGTACACAAATAGTTCTCTATGGAAAATGAATAATCCTCAGAGACGTATCTTTTAAATGGATCTGTTCTGGTGTGGTTATATAATTGGTCTTTTCTGCAATAGACAATAAGATAACTCACAGGGGAGAAGAAAAACAATTATTTTCCTTGGTAGGTCCAGACTTTAGACAGATACAGGAATTTCAGAAAACAATTTCATCCTTTGCTGTGGGAGAGACCAGTGGGTATGTCGGGATCAGGGAGATCATCATCAGTTTAGCACGTTATAGTGCCATATTTTGGGGTATCAGTTTCTGGGTCCTGACATTCCAACCTTCCAGTGGGGTTCAGCAGCTTATATACAATCTTGAAGTTACAGAAAGAATGGGGTCTGAGAGTATGACCAAAAACTGGTTAAGACAGTAAATCCGGTTATAGTGGCAAGACATATTATGAGATGAAAAGAAGAGGAGGTTTGCCTAGCAAAAGCATTCTTATGTAGATGAAAGCATAGAGGTAGCAGCCCTCAGAATAGAGGGGAATTGCTTCTTCAGACATTTAAATGTTTCAAACTCTCAGTTGATCTTTCCTAGATAAAGGGAAACTTCAGGAAAAAATCTGGCTGCATTAGTACAAATTCTCTACAGATGCAAATCTCCCTCAAAAAACAAGGAAGATTACTTCTGTTCGCCGGCTTTCTGAACCACCATCTCAAAATATGTCAAAGTAATGTATTTTGGGGTAAAATACTTAATTTCTTTCAATAGTAACATATGAAAGAGAAAATATGAATGTCTTATAAGCTAACTTGAAAATAATATTTTTTTAAATGAGTACCGAAGATTGTGCACCATGGGAGACCATTAGTTATAAGGAAGTGCCCAGAGTATGTCAGCAGAAGCCTTCAAAAGTTTATTGGTGGCTGCTACAGTCTTAAGTTAAGCAGGGTATCAAAAAGACACCGTAATAAGCTATTAGTCATTGGTGGTTTCTACGTAGCTGAGTTGAAACAGCAAAGGCCTGACTTGATCACTCTGAATAAATAGAGAGAAAGAGGTTTACAGTAGTTAGATGTCAGGGAAGAGGATATTGAAAAGCTAACTTTAGTTTGCAAAATTCTAGTTTCCAGTTCAGTTTGGGATTCCAATAGAGGGTTTTTTCAGTGAGAACTTAGGTAAGTTATAAATAGAACTCTTAGTTTATTAAACTTATTTTTCTTTATAAATGACCACGTCTCAGGTATTTCTTCATAGCAGTATGAAAATGGACTAATACAGTAAATTGGAACTGGGAGTGGGGCACTGCTACTAAGATAACTAAAATGTAAAAATGACTTTTGAACTGAGACAGGCAGAGGTTGAAACAGTTTGGAGGGTTCAGAAGAAGACAGGAAGACGAGGGAAAGTTTGGAGCTTCCTAGAGACTTGTTGAATGGTTTTGACCAAAAATGCTGATACTGATATGGAAAATGAAGTCCAGACTAAGGTGGTTTCAGATGAAGATGAGGAACTTACTGGAAACTGGAGCTAAGGTGATCCTTGCTATGCTTTAGCAAAGAGACTGGTGGCATTTCGTCCCTACCCTAGAGATCTGTGGAACTTTGAACTTGAGAGAGATGATTTAGGGTATCTGGTGGAAGAAATTTCTAAGCAGCAACCCATTCAAGAGACTGCCTGGGTTCTCTTTAAAGCATTCAATTTTATTCATTCACAAAGATATGGTTTGGAATTGGAGCTTACGTTTAGAAGGGAAGCAGAGCATAAAAATTTGGAAAATTTGCAGCCTGACAATGTGAAAGGAAAAAAAAAAAAAAAAAAAAGGAGAAATTCAAGCCAGCTGCAGAAATTTGTGTAAGTAATAAGGAGCCAAATGTTAATAATGGATAATAGGGAAAATGTCTCCAGGGTATGTCAGAGTTCTCCACAGCAGCCCCTCCCATCACAGGCCCAGAAGCTTAGGAGGAAAAAATTGTTTTGTGAGTCAGACCCAGGGCCATGCTGCTTTGTGCTAGGTGCCCTGCATCCTAACCATGGCTAAAAGATGCCAACATAAAGCTCAGGCCATTCCTTCAGAAGAAGTAAACCCTAAGCCTTGGCAGCTAAAACGTGATGTTGGGCCTGTGGGTGCAGAAAAGTCAAGAATTGAGGTTTGGGAACCTCCACCTAGATTTCAGAAGATGTATGGAAACACCTGAATGGCTAGGCAGAGGTGTGCTGCAGGGGCAGAGCCCTCATGGATAAATTCTGCTAGAGCAGTGTGAAAGAGAAAGGTGGGGTGTGAGCCCCCACACAGAGTCCCCACTGGGGCACTGCATAGTGAGGCTGTGAGACGAGGGCCACCTTCCTCCAAACCTGAGAGTGGTAGATTCTCCAACAGCTTGCACTGTGCACCTGGAAAAGCCGCAGACACTCAATGCCAGCCAGTGAAAGCAGCCAAGAGGGGAACTGTACCCTGCAAAGTCACAGATAAAGAGCTGGGAGCTCTTTTCCATGGGAGCTCACCTCTTGCATCAGTGTAACCTGCATGTGAGACATGGATTCGAAGGAGATCATTTTGGAGCTTTAAGATTTGACTGCCCCACTGGATTTTGGACTTGCATGGGGCTGGTACCCCTTTCTTTTTGGCCAATTTCTCCCATTTGGAATGGGTGTATTTACCCAATGCTTATACCCCCATTGTATCCAGGAAGTAACTAACTTGCTTTTGATTTTATAGGCTCATAGGCAGAAGGGACTTGACTTATCTCAGATGAAACTTTGAATTGTGGACTTTTGAGTTAATGGTGAAATGAGTTAAGACTTTGGGGGACCATTGGGAAGGCATAAGTGTTTTTGAAATGTGAGGACATAGGACATGAGATTTGGGAAGGGCCAAGGATGGAATGATATGGTTTGGCTGTGTCACTACCCAAATCTCATCTTGAATTGCAACTCCCCTAATCCCCACATGTTGTGGAGGGACCCGGTGGGAGGTAATTGAATCAAAGGAAAGGGTTTTTGTCATGCTGTTCTCATGATAGTAAATAAGTCTCATGAGATCTGATGGTTTTATACAGGGCAGTTGCCCTGTACAAGCTCTCTTGCCTGCCACCATGTAAGACGTGTCTTAGCTCCTCCTTCACATTCTGCCGTGATTGTGAGGCCTCCACAGCCACGTGAAACTGTGAGTCCATTAAACCTCTTTTTCTTTATAAATTACCCAGACTTGAGTATTGCTTCACAGCAGTGTGAAAATGAACTAATACACATGCAACATGAGAAATCTCATTGAAGCAATCTTGGAAAATGCAGTTTGGCTCACTATGCCATCTGATGGTAAATAATATTATGGCATTTGCTACATGTGTTAAATATAAAAATCTCAGAACGTATATACTCTTCAAGTATAAATTAACTTCTATTTAATACAAAAGAAAGAAAGAAACTCACCTTTGACTCATAGCATGAGTAAAAATGTTGATATATTAAATGTATGTATTTGATATATTAAAATGTATAGCATTTCATCCCCAAGTTACCTTCAAACTCTTTTTCTCCTCTCTCCAAGAGTTATATTTAACCCAATACTATAGAAATTTAGATGTAAAAACCCAATACTACAGAAATTTAGATGTAAAAACTTTTTTCAACTTGATAATTCTTTGATCTGGCAATGAAAAATTACATATATCTCTGTTTCTGCACTGGAATAGAAAGGATATACTTGCTGCTAACTGAATATTTTTCACAACTAGTAATATAAAATAGAGAAGAAATAATTTATACCTAATACTAATGTAATATTCATTGAATGAATGGTCTGCTTGAGAATACATTTCCTTACACTTCTCTGAATCAAAGTAAGAGTAGAGGTTTTCTATTGATATCACAAATTACCAGCAATGAAAGAAATACATTAACTGCAAACTAACTGTTATTTATTCTACAAGTACTTATTAAGTATCTATTATGTGTCAGACACTGCTCCAGGTATGTAGGATGTAGTATTGAACAAATCAGAAGGCTTTTCATCATGGAGTTTAAATTCTAATGAAGAGGACAGGGATGACAGACAATGAATAATAAAGAGATTAATGCCTAACCAAATGTTATATAGTAATGAGCACCCTGAATACAAATAAAATAAGGCAAGATGATAGAGGGTAATGTATGTTGGTGACTATTTTAGGATGGTCAGAGATGGCCTTTCTGAAAAGATGACATTTGAGCAATGTACAACATTAGAAACTATTTCAATTATAATTATCTAGATTTCAATATAAAAATCTCAGAACGCATGTACTCTTAAAGTATAAATTAACTTCCATTTAATACAAAACAGAGAAAGAAACCCACCTTTGACTCATAGCATGAGTAACAGTCATAAACATACAAGTTAGAAATCATGTAAAAATGAATCAAAAAGAACTTGCCATGAGAAATGCAACTGACCTAAGCTTTTCTTAAAACTTCAAAAGAGTTAGTTTGAGCAGTGTTTCTTAATTTGCTGCACATTTAATTCTCTGGAAGACTTAAAAATTTACTGATGTCTGGGTCCCACAAATAGAAATCTGATTTTATTGGACTGGGGAGCTACCTGAAACTTACAGTTTTTTTAAACTCCCCAGTTGATTATAATCTGCATCCAAGGTTGCAAAGCATTGATTTATAAAGTATTCAAGAAACTACACATGGAATTTAAACATTTAAATTTAATCATATTTCTCCATTCTTACCTACTTTCTGGTGAAGATACTAATCATCAGTGAAGTGGACAATAGGTATGCAAAGGCTGAGAAGAATGTGAAGGTTCTTAGATTATTCTTGAAAAATCAAAAGTAGCTACAGTGCAAACTTTCTCTGTCAAACACATGTGCAACAACATTGAAGTAAAACCTAACACTGAAGATCATTTCTACATGTCTAGACTATCCTAAGCAATGCCTCAATTATGAAGGTGAAAAAGTTCAAGACAGTCATCTCTTTATTCATCCCATTATTATCACTGTTCTTCATCATATGTTTATCCCAGGAGCTACAGTGAAGAGTTTATCCCAAGCGCAAGCTTAGTATTTATTTAGATCTCTGAAAAAGTGTTCCACCAGTGTAAAAGTCAAAATATCTCTATTCTTTAAAAAAAAAGTCCTATTTTTTCAAGTGAAATTACGAATCTGTTCTTCACCCAAGATTAAAACTCCAGAGTTTAAGTGGGTAAAGTGTTATTTCAGACAAATCATCTGCAACACTTAGAGCATGTGCAACTTTCAAAACCTAAAATACTCTTGGAGAAAAGTTACTTGGAGAAAAACAGTACCTGGTTTAAACTTGCATCATTAGCACCTACTTTTTGAGTAATCATCTCAATCAAGCGTAGAAAGAAAACAAAATTGACTGTAATACTCCTGTGGGTGGGAGAAAAAGATAGGTAACAGCTGTTTTCTTCTATAATCATCTTACACCTATAGATTAACTGAAAGCTTTTTGATATTTCAGAAACATGTCCAGGGTATACTACAAACTAAATAAGTGACCCATTCTGTTATTACCATCTCTATTCAGCTAAACGCTTTCTGCCAAGAAAGTAACATAAAACTATATTTAAGGTATACCATAAAAACATCTTGTTTTTTTTTTTGAGATGGAGTTTCACTCTTGTTGTTCAGACTGGAGTGCAGTGGTGAGATATTGGCTTACTGCAACCTCTGCCTCCCAGGTTCAAGTGATTCTTCTGCCTCAACCTCCTGAGTAGCTGGGATTGCAGGTGCCTACCGCCATGCCCAGCTAATTTTTGTATTTTTGGTAGAGATGGGGTTTCACCATGTTGGCCAGGCTGGTCTCAAACTCCTAACCTCAGACGATTCACCTGCCTTGGCCTCCCAAAGTGCTGAGATTACAAGTGTGAGCCACGGAGCCTGGCCCATAAATACATCTTATGCAAAGTTTTCAAGATTGATCTTATGATTATTTTGAATAAAAAGAAAAACTCCTTTCTACAAATGGACTTTCATATCAAAAGAAGTAAGGTTTAAAAATGTAAACATATAATCATTCCCAATAATATCCATCATGGTATTTTATTATTTTTTTTTGGGGGGGGGGCAGAGTTTTGCTCTTACTGCCCAGGCTGGGGTGCAATGGTGGAATCTCACCTTATTGCAACCTCCGCCGCCCTGGTTCAAGTGATTCTCCTGCCTCAGCCTCCCAAGTATCTGAGTTTACAGGCATGCACCCCCATGCTGGTTGATTTTTTGTATTTAGTGGAGACGAGGTTTCACCATGTTGGTCAGGTTGGTCTTGAGCTCCTAACCTCAGGTGATCCGCCCTCCTCGGCCAGCCAAAGTGCTGGGATTACAGGCATGTGCCACCACACCTGGCCCATCATGGTCATTAAAATGTCAAATGTAGACTATACTTATTTTTTAAGCCAATTAATAACTTTTATTTTTCAAACTAGTTTATTAAAGTTTGGTGTGTTTTTTTTCTTTTAAGTAATATTTTGAACTTAGTCAATGAAATGCTAGGAAATTCTTTTGTTTTTCTGACCAAATTTATCTTTCTGTGTGCAGATAGGACATCTTTAGCTAAGCAATTCGATTCTCTCATCTCTGTCTTCCCATATTTTCAGGTAGTATCTAAGGTTTCCCCTGTTTACTTTTTATAAAACATGTCCAGAAAATGAATGAAAAGTTAAAACTATGTCCAAAGCAAAATATAATGCCTTAGAAATTATTTCTTTTATACAACTACCTCACAATAATAGGTACATCTGGAATAGAAATTTATAATTACTGAGCACCTATTCAATTCATTATTTTTACTTATAGGTGAGAAACCTAAGATTGAAAAAATTTTTCTTCTCCAAGATCACACAGCCAGTTGGTGAGAGGACTAATATTCAAATTCAGATCAGATTCAGATATATTCCATTGTATATATGTACCACATTTTCTTTATTACATATTTAAATCCTGAACATTCAGACTCCAAATTCATATTATTTCCACTGAACCACATTGACATTACCATCTATTTTTAACCTTACTGGCAGAAGTCGGGGTGGAATGGGAGAGAAAGATTGGGGACATAAATACAAACCACTCCTGGAATTCTAAAAATGATTCTGATTTTATTCTCTACTGTTATAAGAATATGTATCCTGTTTTGTAACTATGTAAAACTTAAAGTGTGTTGTATGGGAACTATTTCCTTTTTTACATTTAATAACTGTTTTATTTTATTTTAAAAATATCTTCAATTTGTGTGGGTATATTGTAGGTGTACATATTTATGTGGTACATGTCATGTTCTGATACAGGTATGCAATGCATAGTAATCACATCATAGAAAACTGGCTATCCATCTCCTTAAGCATTTATCTTTTGTGTTACAAACAATCCAATTATATACTTTCACTTATTTTAAAATGTAAAATTAAATTATTATTGGCTATAGTAAACCTGGTGTGCTATCAAATAGTATGTCTTATTCATTCTTTCTATTTGTTGTACCCATTAACCACCCCACCATCCCAGAAGCCCCCAGCTACCTTTCCTAGACTATGGTAACCATCCTTCTACTCTCTATGTCCATGAGTTTAATTGTTTTGATTTTAGGATCCCACAAATAAATGAGAATATGAGATGCTTTTCTTTCTGTACCTGGCTTATTTCACTTAACATAATGATCTCCAGTTCCATCATGTTGTTCCAAATGAGTGGATCTCATTCTTTTTTGGGCTAAATAGTTCTCTATTGTGTATATGTACCACATTTTGTTTATACATTCATCTGCTGATGGACACTTAGGTTGCTTTCAAAACTTGGCTATTGTGAACAGTGATGCAACAAACAGGAGTACAGATACCACTTTGAGATACTGGTTTTCTTTCTTCTGTGTATATACACAGCATTGTGATTGCTGGATCATATGGTAGCTCTATTTTTAGTTTTTTGAGAAACGTCCAAACTATTCTCCATAGTGCCCATACTAATTTACTTTCCAACCAATGGTGTACAAGGATTCTCTTTTATGCACATCCTCTCTAGCATTTGTTATTACCTGTCTTTTGGATGTAAGCCACTTTGACTGGGGTAAGAAAATATCTCATTGTAGTTTTGATTTGCATTTTGCTGATGATCAATTATGTTGACCAACCTTTAATATGCCTGTTTGCCATTTCTATGTCTTCTTTGAGAAATGTGTATTCAAATCTTTTTTTAAAATCATATTATTAGATTTATTTCTATAGAGTTGTTTGAGTTTTGTATAGCTTATGTTTATTATTCCTTTGTCAGATTGGGAGGTTTCAAATATTTTCTCCCATTCTGTTGGTTGTCTCTTTAACATGTTGATTGCTTACTTTGTTGTATATAAGTTTTAACCTTAATGTGATCCCATTTTTTTTTATTTTTGGTTTGGTTGCCTGTGCTTGTGTGGTATTGTTCAAGAAACCTCGATGAGACCAATGTCTTGGAGATTTTTCCCCAATGTTTTCTTGTAGTAGTTTTATAGTTTGCAGTCTCAGATTTAAGTTTTTAATCCATTTTGATTCGATTTCTATATATGAAGAGAGACAGGGGTGTAGTTTCATTCTTCTCCATATGGAGATCCAGTTTCCCCAGAACCATTCATTGAAAAGACTGTCTATTCCCCCCCGTGTACGTTCTTGGCAAATTTCTTGAAAGTGGGTTTACTGTAAGTGTGTGAATTTCCTTCTGGGTTCTCTACTCTGTACCATTGGTCTATGTATCTGTTTTCATGCCACTACCATGCTGTTTTGGTTATATAAATCTGAAGTATAATATGAAGTCAGGTAATGTGATTTTTTTCAGTTGTTTTCTTTTTGCTCAGGAGAGCTTGGCTACTCTGGGTTTTTGTGGTTTCATATAAATTTTAGGATTTTTTTTTTCTATTTCTGTGAAAAATACCATTGATATTGCATTGAATCTGTAGATTGCATTGAATCTTTAGATTGCTTTGGGTAGCATGGACATGTTAACAATATTGATTCTTCCAATCTATCAACATAAAATATTTTTCCATTTTTGGTGTCCTCTTCAATTTCTTTCATCAGTGTTTTATAGTTTTTATTACAGAGACATTTCACTTTGGTAATTTCTAGATATGTAATTTTAGTTGTGGCTATTGTAAATTGAATTCCTTTTTTATTTCTTTTTCAGGTTTTTCACTAGTAGCCTATACAAATGCTACTGATTTTTATACATTGATTTCATATCCTGCATCTTTGCTGAAATTATTTTATCAGTTCTAATAGTTTCCTTATGGAGTCTTTAGGGTTTTTCAAACATAAGATCATGTTATTTGCAAACAAGTATAATTTGACTTATTTCTTTCTGATTTGGATGCTCTTTAGATCTTTATCTTGTCTGACTGCTCTAGCTGGGACTCCTAGTACTATGTTGAATAACAGTGCTGAATGTGGACATTCTTATGATGTTTCAAATCTTAGAGGAAAGTTTTTCCGTTTTCTTCCCCATTCAGTATGATACTAGCTATGTGTCTGTCATATATGACTTTAATTATGTTGAGGTATGTTTATTATCTACTCCATTTTCTGACAGCTTTTATTATAAAGAGACGATGAATTTTATCAAATGCCTTTTCATCATAAATTAAAATGTTCATATGGTTTTTATCTATCATTCTGTTGATGATGATGTATCACATTGATTGAAGAGTGCATTTTGAACCATCCTTGCATCCCAGAGATAAACGTTGCTAGGTCATGATGAATTATCTTTGTAATGTATTGTTGAATTTGGTAGTATCTTGCTGTGTATTTTTGCATCAAAATTTATCAGAGATATTGGCTTGTGGTATTGTTTATTGATGTGTCTTTGTCTGGTTTTTGTATGAGGGTAATACTGGCATTGTAGAATGAGTTAGGAAGGATTTCCTCCTCTTCTATTTTTCAGAAAATATTGAGTCATATTGGTTTTAGTTCTTCTTTAAGTGTTTGGTAGAATTCACCAGGGAAGCCATCAGGTCCCTGGATTTTCTTTAGTGGGAGACATGTTATTATGGCTTTGATCTTTTTACTTTTTACTGGTCTGTTCAGGTTTTGGATTTCTTTCTGGTTCAATCTTGGTAGGGTGCATGTGTCTAAGTATTTTCCAATTTATTGCATATAGATTTTCATAGTAGCCACTAATGTTCCTTTGAATTTATGCAGTGCCAGTTGTAATGTCTCTTTTTGGTCATTTTTGGTTTTATTTCTTTGGATTGTCTCTTTTCTTAGTCTGACTAAATGTTTGTCAATTTTGTTTAACTTTTCAAAAAGGCAACTTTTTGTTTCATTGAGCTTTTGTATTACCTTTTTATTTCAATTTCATTTATTTATTCTCTGATCTTATTATTTCTCATCTTCTAGTAATTTGGGGTTTTGTTTGCTGTTGCCTTTCTAGTTCTTTAAGATGCATTGTTAGATTGTTTATTTGAAGTTTTTCCCCCTTTTTAGGAACTTGTAAATATAAACTTCCCTCTGAGTACTGCTTTTGCTTTACCCAGTAGGTTTTGATATGATATGTTTCTATTATGATTTGTTACAAAATATTTTTCAATTTTCTACTTAATATCTTCATTGACCCATTGGTCATCCAGGAGCATATTATTTAATTTCCATGTATTTTTATAGTTTCCAAAATTGCCCTGTTACTGCTTTGCAGTTTCATTGCATTGGGGTCAGAGATGATGCTTGATACTATCTAATTTTTTTGAATTTTTAAAGATGTTTTGTGACCTTATATATGGTTTATTCTTGGGAATAATCCATATGCTGAGGAAAAGAGTGTGTATTCTGCAGCTGTTGGATGAAGTGTTCTGTACATACCTATTAGATTCATTTGGTCTATAGTGCAGATTGAGTCCCATGTTTCTTTTTTTTTATCTTCTTTCTCTTTGGAAAATTGTTTCATTGTGGAAAGTGGGGGATTTAAGTCTCCAACTATTATTGTATCAGGGCCTATCTCTCTCTTTAGCTCTAACAATATTTGCTTCATATATCTGAGTGTTCCAAGGTTGGATGTGTGTGTGTGTATATATATATATATATATATATTTCATTTATCTTCTTGCTCTATTGACCCCTTTATCATGTAACTTTCTTTGTCTCATCTCATAGTTTATGTCTTTAGATCTATTTTTTACTGATATAAGTATAGTGACTCAAACTCTATTTTTATTTCCATTGGCATAGGATACATTTTTCCATCTCTTTCTTTCAGTGTATATGTGTATTTATAGATGAAGTGTATCTCTTGCAGGCAACAAATCAGTAGGTCTTGTTTTCTCATACATTAAGCCATTCTATGTCTTTTGATTGGAAAGTTTAGTCCGTTTACATTAAAAGTTATTATTGAGAAGTAAGGACTTATTCCTGCTCTTTTGTTACTTGTTTTCTTGTTGTTTTGTACTCTTCTCTTCCTTTTTTCACTTCTTCCTGTCTTTCTTTAGTGAAGTTCATATTCTATGACTATATGATTTAGTTTCTGGCTTTTTATTTTATGTATATTTGCTGTATGTTTTTTTGAAGTTACCATGAAGTTAGAAAATACTATCTTATAACACATTATTTTAACCTGAAAACAACTTAACTATTTGCATAAAACAGAAATATGCAAAAAATTAAGAAATCTCTGCACCTTAACTTTGTCCCCCTATTTTTTAAACTTTTTGTTTTATTAATTTATATCTTATTCTACTGTGTATGTCTTAAAATGTTGTTTTAGTTATTATTTTTTATTGGTTTATCATTTACTCTTTCCATTTAGGATAAGAGTAGTTTACACACCACAGTTACAGTGTTATGATATTCTGTGTTTTTCTGTGTACTTTCTAACACCAGTGAGTTTTCTACCTTCAGGTGATTACTTATTGCTCATTAACATCCATTTATTTCTGATTGAAGTATTCCATTTAGCACTTCTTTTAGGTCAGGTCTGGTGTTGATAAAATTTTTCAGTTGGTATTTGTCTTGGAAAGTCTTTATTTCTTCTTCATGTTTAAATAATATTTTCACTGGATACACTATTCTAAGGTAAAAGCTTTTTTTTTTTTTTTTTTCTTCAGCACTTTAAATACATCACAACATTCTAACATTTCTAATGAAAATTCTCCTGCCAGATGTATTGGAGCTCCATTTTATGTTAGTGTTTTTTTGTTTTGTTTTGTTTTTTTTCTGTATTGCTTTTTTTTTTAGAATTCTTTCTTTATCCTTGATCTTTAGAAGTTTAATTATTAAAGGACTTGAGGTAGTCTTCTTTGGGTTAAATCTGCTTGCTGTTCTATAACCTTCTTGTACTTGGATATAAGTATCTTTGTTGATTTGGGAAGTTTTTGTTATTATGCCTTTGAATACACTTTCCACTCCTATCTCTCTACCTCCTCTTTAAGGGCAATAACTCTGAGATTTGTCATTTTGAGGCTATTTTCTGAATCCTGTAGATGTGCTTCACTGCTTCTTATTTTTTTTCTCTCTCCCGTGTATTTGCAAATATCCTATCTTCATGCTATTTTTTTCTTCTCTTTGATGAATTGTGCTATTAAAAGGCTCTGATGAACTCCTCAGTATGTCCATTTTATTTTCCAGCTTCAGGATTTCTGCTTGATTTTAAAAAATGATTTCCATCTCTCATAAATTCATCTGATAGATTTCTGATTACTTTTTTGGTGCTATCTTGAATTTTTTTTAATTTCTTCAACACAGCTATTTTGAATTCTCTGTCAGAAAGGTCACATAACTCTGTTTCTGCAGGATTATTCACTGGTGGCTTATTTAGTTCATTTGGTGAGATTATGTTTTGCTGAAACATCGTATGTTTGTGGATGTTTATCTGTGTCTGGGCATTGATGTGTTATGTATCTATTGAAGTCTTCATGGTCTGTTTGTGTTTACCCATTCTTCTTAGAGAGTATTTCCTAATATTCAAAAGAAACTGGGTGTTGTAATTTATGCTATAACTGGTTTAATGGCATCCCTAGTAAAGTAACACTGTGGTTCTTGCACACTCATAGAGGTATCATCTTGATCATTTTGGACAAGATTTAGGAGAATTCTCTAGATTACCAAGTAGAATTCTCTACATTACCAAGTGCTCTCTTTCCTTTCTTTCTCCCAAACAAATGGAGTCTCTCTCTCAGTTCGGAGCCACTTAAAGCTGGGAGTGGATTGATGCAAACTTCTCCTTATTTGGGGTTTTTGTTTGTTTGTTTATTTCTTCTTTTTTAAACTTTTATTTTAAGTTCATCAGTACATGTACAGTTTTGCTAAATAGGTAAACTTGTGTCATGAGGTTTTGTTTTATTGATTATTTTATCACACAGTTATTAAGCCTAGTAACCATGATTATTTTTTCTGATTCTCTTCCTCCTCCCACCCTCCACCCTCTCATAGGCCCCAGTGTGTATTATTCCCCTCCATGTGTCCGTGTGTTTTCATCATTTAGCTCCACTTATAAGAGAGATCATTCAATATTTAGTTTTCTTTTCTTGTGTTAGTTTGTTAAGAATAATGACCACCAGATCCATCTATGTCTCTGGAAAGAACATAATCTTATTATTTTTTATTGCTGCATAGTCTTCCATGGTGTATATGTATCACATTTCCTTTATCCAGTCTATTATTGATGAGCATTTTGGTTGATTTCCTATCTTTGCAATTGTGAATAGTGCTGCAGTGAACATACACATGCACGTATCTTTATAATAGAACAATTTATATTCCTTTGTGTATATACCCAGCAATGGGATTTCTGGGTCCAATGGCATTTCTTGTTATAGGTCTTCAAGGAATCACCACAATTTCTTCTACAATGGTTGAATTAATTTATACTCCCACTAACAGTATAAAAGTGCATCTTTTTCTCTACAACTTCACTAGCATCTGTTATATTTTGACTTTTTAAAAATAGCCTTTCTGACTGGCTTGAGATGATATCTCATTATGGTTTGGATTTGCATTTCTCCAATGATCAGTATTGTTGAGCTTTTTTCCATATGCTTGTTGGCTGCATGTAAGTCTTGTTTTGAAAAGTGTCTGTTCATGTCCTTTGCCCACTTTTTAGTAGGGTTGACAAACACCTCCTTAGTCACTACTACTATTATTGTGCTGGGTCAGACTTGAAGCCAGAACAGTATTGGGCATAGACCGAGGCCTGTTGTAACCACTCCCTGGCCACTGCCTATGTTCACTCAAGAGCCTGAAGCTATACAATCAGCAGGTGGCAAAGCCAGCCAGGTATATATATATATTTTTTCTTCAAAGCAGCAGGTTTTCCCAGTCCCCAGGTGGGTCCAGACGTGCCACCTGGGAGTCAGAGAATAAACTTAAAAGCCTTAGAAGTATATCTGGTATTCTATTCTGCTGTGTCTGAGCTTGCTTTCAAACTACAAGATGCTGTTCTTCTCACTCTTCCCTCCATTTCCCAAAGGCAAAAGAGCTTCACCCACCACTACTGCCACCAAAATTCCATGAGAAATACTGTCAAGAGTACTTCCAATGTTTCCTTAAGGCCCAAGGGATCTTAAGTCACACTGTAGTAAATACTGCCTAGTCTGGGAGTTACCTTCAGGACAGTAGGCTCTCCTCTGGCCTAGGGCAGGTCCAGAGATGCCATTCAAAGTTCAAGTCTTGCAAATTGGAACCCGAAGATTCTGCTTGGTGTTCTACTTTCCTGTAGATTAGCTGATACCTGAAGCCAGCAAGTCTTAAATGCTCATACAAGCCCCTCATAGTACTACATTTGATATTACTACTGGTTTCTCAGGGCCCAAAGGCTCTTCATTTAGCAGGTGATGATTGCTGCCAAGACTAACTCCTCCCCTTCAAGACAGCAGGTTCCCCTCTAGTACAAGGTGTGTCTAGAAATGTCAGCTAGGAGTTAGGGCCTGGAACAGGGACTCATGACTCTGACCAGTGCCTTATCCTGTTGTGGCTGAGCTGCTATCTGAGATGCAAGATAAAATTTTGCCCAATCTTCCCTCTCCTTTACTCAAGCAGAAGGAATGCCTCTCTTGGAGCTGTGAATTATGCAGCCTTGGGTGAGGGAAAGGGTTATGCCAGCACTTTCTTAGCTGCCACAGTTGCTGACTCAATAGATTTTGTGCTCCCCCAGTCCTCTGTCTCTTGGGTCAGTGCAGCACTAGGACGCACCTAAGAGTTGCAGTCTTGTGGCCTAGACAACCCTTAAAGTTTCCTTAGAGACCCAGAGCACTTGAACTCACAGTGGCAAGGTGTTTGGGAACTTAAGTTCAGGCTGTAGGAATTGGCATTTCCCCTTTGTCTAAGGCTGGTTTAAATGTTTTCTCTGTGTGTGGGCTTCAGCTGAATTTGGTCCGGTTTTCCTTTCTGCTCTAACAGGATGGCACTGAGTTCAGTGCCTCACAATTGCTGGCTCTTTCTCCTCCAGCACAGAGAAATGCTTTCTGCATCACACTGCCGCTACTGGAGAATGAGGGAAGTGTGGCATTGGTGATTCAAGATTTTTTTATCTACCTCTTCAGTGCCTCTTTTAGTGATACAAAGTTAAAAGCAGATACTGTGAGTGCTCACCTAATTTTTAGTTCTTATGAAGCTGCTTTGCTTGTGTAGATTGTTGTAAAATTTGTGTCCTTTCAGGAGCATGGTCAGTAGAGCCTTCTATGCTGCCATCCTGCTCTACCTCCTATCTTAATACCAGTTTTATTTGGCTACTGCATCTTTTCCAATGAAAATTATACATCTTTTACTTATTTTCTTAGCACTGCATTCAACAAAATTTATATCTAAGTTAATTCAGATGGCATTAATGATATTTCTGTTGTATGTGTGCATGTATTCTTATTAGAACAAGAGTTGCAGTATTTGAAACACACATAAAGTTTACAAACACACACACACACACACACAAAATTTCCTTAACATTTGATAAAAACTCATACAATTAAATTAGGAGAAGTAATCATTAATAGATCTAGACATTTTTCACTGTGCATTGACTGAAAATTTCCTGAAGAAAAAAAAATTGTTCAATTTAATGCTTCCATGAATTCCAGCAACATGACTAAACATATTATGTGACTTACTAAAAAATTATTATCCTTCTTTATATAACTATGTGAAAAATATTAAATTTACATTAACCACTAAAATTTTCTAATGATACAAAGGGCCAAAAATTATTGTTCTTATATCAAATTAGTCATTTTCAAGCACAATGATTTGTATGAATAATCTAGAGTTAATGATTATTAAATACTTATTTTTTAATTATTAAAAATTAATTATTAAATAAAAAATTAATTATTAAAAATTAACTATTAAAATGATTATTAAAATCATTAACTACAAAATAGGTAACTGTTTTATAAAGAAACATCAAAACATTTCACTGTAAAATATTAAAAATATTCACAAGGTAAAATTCTAAACTGTTGTTGCACATGTTGACTTTTCCAACTAAAATTTTATTTAACCAAAGCTGCAACCGTATCATGTTGCTGCAGTAGTGAAACAGATACATTCTTATTTCACTCTTTTCTTTCAGTGTTAAATATTTTTTGATGATTATTTCTCTTAATTTAATTTTATGAGTTTCTATAGTGTTAAAGAAGGTGTGTGTGTGTGTGTGTGTGTGTGTGTGTGTGTGTGAGATAATATCTCATTGTGGTTTTAATTTGCATTTCTCTGAGGATTCGTGACGTTGAGCATTTTTTATGCTTGTTGGCCAATTTTATGTCATATGTTAAGAACAGTCAGTTCATGTCCTTTGCCCACCTTTTAATGAGATTATTTGTTTTTCTTATTGATTTGTTTAAGTTCCTTACAAATTTAGTATGTTGATTTTTCTTTGTTAGATGCATAGCTTGCAAGTATTTTCTCCCATTGTTTAGGTTGTATTCACTCTGTTAATTGTTCTTTTTGCTGAACAGAAGCTTTTTAGTTTAAGTCCTATTTTATCTATTTCTGTTTTTGTTGCAATTGCTTTTGAGGTCTTAGTCATAAGTTCTTTACCTAGAGCAATGTCCAGAAGTGTTTTTCCTAGGTTTTATTCCAAAAGTTTTATATTTTCAGGTATTATTTTAGATATTTAATTCACCTTAAATTAACTTTTGTCTATGGTGAGAGGTAGGGATCCAAATTTATTTTTCTGCATATGGCAGAAAACTGCATATGGCAGCTTTCCCAGCACCATTTATTAAATACAGTGCTCTTTACCCAGTGTATATTTTTAGTGATTTTTGTCTAAGATAAGTTATTGATGGGTATGTGGCTTTATTTCTGGATTCTCTATTGTGTTCAATTTATGTTTGTGTTTTTGTACCAGTACCATGCAGTTTGGTTAGCATAGCCTTGTATTATAGTTTGAGGTCAACTAATGTAATTCCTCTGGCTTTTTTTCTTTTTGTTTAGTATTGTTTTGGCTATTCAGGCTCTTTTTGAGGTTCCATATGAATTTTAGAATTGTGGCTCTCTTGTGGTTCTATATGAATTTTAGAATTGTTTCTTCTGATTCTGTGAAAAACAACTTTAGTAATTCAATAAAAACTGCCTTAAATTTGTAGACTGCTTTGGAAAATATGGTTGTTTTAATGAAACTAATTATTCCAACACATGAGCATGAGGTATATTTCAATTTGTGTGTGTGTCTTCTACAATTCTTTCATAAGTGTTTTGTAGTTCTCCTTGTAGAAATTTTTCACTTTCTTGGTTAAATGTATTCCTAGAGATTCCTGAGATACAGAGATGATTCAATATTTGCAAGTCAATAAAGGTGATGCACCACACAAACAGAATTAAAAACAAAATCATATTATTATCTCTATAAATGCAGAAAAAGCATTTATGATACAAGCACTCAACAAACTAGGCATCTAAAGAACATATCTCAAATTAGTGAATTGTGTATGACAAAATATTTTATTTTTTGTAACAATTATAAATAGGATTGAGTTCCTGATTTGGTTCTCAGCTTGAGCATTGTTGGTATCTAGAAATTCAACTATTTTTTTTACTTTAATTTTGTATCCTGAAAATTTACCAAAGCCATTTATCAGGTGTAGGAGTCCTTTGGAGGAATCTTCAAGGTTTTCTAGGCTCCAAATTATGTCATCGGTGAACGCAGATAATTTGATTTTCTTATTTCCTATTTGGATGTCTTTTATTTCTTTATCTTGCCTGGTTGCCCTGGCTAGGACTTCTAGTATTATTTCAAATAAGAGTGATGAAAGTGAACATCTTTGTCTTATTACAGCTCTCAGGGGGGATGTTTTCAGTTTCTACACATCCAGTATGATGTTGGCTGTGGGCTTATCATAGATGGCCCTTATTATTTTGAGGTATATTCTTTCAATGCCTAGCTTGTTGAGGGTTTTTACTATAAAGGGGTGTTGGATTTTACTGAATGCTTTTTATGTCTTTGTTGAGATGATCATATGGGCTTTGTTATGTTTTTAATTCTGCTAATGTAATGAATCATATTTGTTGATTTACGTATTTTGACTCATCCTTCCATTTCAGGAATTAAACACACATAGTCATGAAGAATTAAATTTTTGATGTGCTGCTGGATTTAATTTGGTAGTATTTTGTTGAGGATTTTTACATCTGTGTTCATCATGGATATTGGACTATAGTTTACTCTTTTTTGTTGCGTTCTTGCCTGATTTTGGTATAAGTGTGATACTGGCATTGTAGAATACATTTTGGAAAAATCCTTTATGTTTTGGAATAGTTTCAATAATATTCATAATAGCTCTTCTTTGTATGTCTGGTAGAATTTGGGTGTGAATCTGTCTGGTCCTATTTATTTTTTGTTTGCTTGTTTGTTGTGGTTGTTGTTTTTTGGTTGGTAAATTTTTAATTACTGTTCCATTTCATTTCCTGTTTTGGGGCTTTTCAGAAATTATATTTCTTCCTAGAGAAAGGTGTTGTGTTTTCTGTGAAATCAATCATTGGAAGCACCCAATCACGATAAAGTTGTGTGTTTCTAGGACTTTACTCATTTGCTCTAGGTTGTCTAATTTGTGCTTATAGAGAAATTCATAGTAGTCTCTGAGGATCTTTTGCATTTATATGTTTTCAGTTGCAATGTCATCTTTGTCGTTTCTGATTGTGATTATTCTCTTCTATTTTCTTGGTTAAACTAGAGAGTGATCTATCAATTTTTTTATCATTTTAAAGGTTGAACTCTCTATTTTAATAATATGTGTATGTTTTCTTGGTATCAATTTCATTTAGTTCTGCTCTGATCTTTGTTATTTCTTTTCTTCTCACAGCTCTGGATATGCTTTGCTCTTGTTTGTCTAGTTCCTCGAGATGCATAATTAGGTTTTGAATTTGAGATCTTTCTTTTTGATATAGGCATTTAATGCTATAAACTTTATCTTGCCACTGTTTTTGCTGTATCTCAGAGGTTTTGGTATGTTATGTCCATATTTTCATTTGTTTCCATTTTTTATTGTTGTTTTGAGACTCCCTTTTAGCGTTGATTTCTAATGTTTTTTCCACTGTCATCTGAGAAGATGCTTAATATGATTTTGACTTTTTTGAATTTATTGAGACTTGCTTTATACCTAAGCATGTAGTCAATTTTACAGAATGTTCCATATGAAGATGAGAAAAATGTATATTCTGCAGTTGTTGGGTGTCATGTTTTGTTGATATTTATTAGCCCATTTGGTCAAGAATCCAATATAAGTCTGAAGTTTCTTTGTAATTTTTCTGTCTCAGTGATCTGTCTAGTGCTGATAGTCAGGTGTTAAAATTCACCACTATTATTGTATGTCTGTCTATCTTTTTTCTCAGGTCTAATGATAATTCTTTTATAAATATGAATTCTCAAATGTTGAGTCCATATATATTTAGAATAATTAAATTTTCTGGTTGTATTGAATATTTTATCAATATGTAATGACATTTTTTGTCTTTTTTTACTCTTTTTGATTTAAAGTCTGTTTTATCTGATATCAGACTGGGAACCCTTTCTCTTTTTGGTTTTCCATTTATTTGTCTTAGGGGTCTTTATCCATCCCTCTACTTTGGGCCTGTGATTTTCATTATACAAGAGATGGATCACTTGAAGACAGAAGAAAGTTAAGCCTTATTTTTTAAATTGTATTTCACATTCTTTGTCTTTTGAGCAGAGCATTTAGGCCATTCATGTCCAAGGTTAACAGTGATAGGTGAAGTGTTTTGTTTTGTTTTGTTTTTCCTGTCATAGTATTTTTAGCTAGATATTTTGTAGTCTCAATTGTGTAATTGATTTATAGTATATGTGAATTTTGTACTAATGTGTGTATTTGTGCTGGCAAGTACCATCATTTTATTTCATTATTTATAACTCAATGGAGCCTGGTCTGATCATGACAAATTCTCTTGTTGTTTGTTTATTCAGGAATAACTTTATTTCTCCTTTGTTTATAAAGATCAGTTTCACAGGATATGCAATAGTTGGCTGGCATTTTTCTTTTCATAAGAAGGCTAATAATAGGCCCACAATCTTTTCTGGGTGGTAAGGTTTCTGCTGAGAACTCTTGTTAGTCTGATAAAATTTCCTTTATTGGTGATTTATCCATTTTCTCTTGTTGCCTTTAAGATTTATTCTTTCATTCTGATCTCGGATAGTTTGATGATCATATGCCTTGGTGATGGTCATCTTGTGTAGTATCTCACAGGTGTTTTCTGGATTTCTTGTTCTAGATGTTGACTTCTCTAGCAAAGTTGGAAATTTTTCCTGGATTATTTTCTCAACTATGTTGTTCAAGTTGCTTTATTTTTCTTTTTTTCTCTCAGAAATGTCAAGAAGTCATAGGTATGAATGTTTTGCATAATCCCATATTTCTGAAAACTTTGTTTATTGAAATTATTTTTTTAATTTTCATCTGACTGTTAATTTGAAAGTTCAGTCTTTAAGCTCTGAAATCCTCTCTTCCGCTTGGTCTAGTCTGTTGTAAAAGCTTCCAATTGTATTTTGAAGTTTCTTCAGTCATTTTTTTTTTTTAATTCTGGAAGTTTTAATCATTTTTAAAAAATATATAGCTACCTCTCTTTTTTATATTCTAAATAATGTTTCTGGTTTATTTGTGTTGAAGTTTATTTTGGCTCTCATTAAGTTTCATTGCAATCCATATTTTTAATCTTTTGTCATTTCTGACTTTTCATTTCTGTTAGCATTCATTGCTAAAAAAGCTAGTGCAGGCTGGGCGTGGTGGCTTACGCCTGTAATCCCAACACTTTGGGAGGCCAAGGTGGGCGGATCACCTGAGGTCAGGATTCAAGACCAGCCTGACCAACATGTAGAAACCCTGTCTCTACTAAACATACAAAATTAGCTGGGCATGGTGGTGTATGCCTGTAATCCCAGCTAATTGGGAGGCCAAAGCAGGAGAATCACTTGCACCTGGGAGGCAGAGATTGCTGTGAGCCAGGATCACACCATTGCACTATTGCACTTCAGCTGGACAACAAGAGTGAAATTCTGTCTCAAAAAAAAAAAAAAAAAAAAAAGATAGAGCAAACCTTTGGAGTTGTTAAGACACTCTGGATTTTTTACTGACAGAGTTCTTGCCTGAATGTCATGTAAAGGTGTCAATTTTTATTTTTGAATTTGATATTGTTTGAATAGGATATTTTATTTTTTTTCCTTTGAGATTATGACTGTGATGTACATTGTTTATTATCATCTGGCTTCATTTAGGGGTCCTTTCAGGGAGCCAAAACTTTGTATGGGTTCCTGGGTTGTGGATAGCTTATTTATGGCTGTAATCAACATGCACTCAAGGCAGAACCTCTTTTCCATTCCAGAGAAGATAACTGGGTGGCTTGTCAGTCATCTATTACTGGTACACTGTCACTCTGTATAGGGATGGGGAGTTTGGCCCCACACTGTATGCAAGCCCAAGCAGCATGGACTCACTTTTAAATGGAAGGAACTGTGAAAAGCACAACAAACACTTTCTCCAGGTGCTCAATTTCTGGACCCCACTGGGGAGAACCACTGCTGCATCCACAAGAGTTGATGGGTGGGGGGTGGGAGACAACCTCTTCTCCACAACAGTCCCCAGCTGTCAGTGCTTCACACTTCAGTGATTGGCACCATACCTGCATTTGTTTTGTCTCATGGGGGTTTTGACAGGTTGTGCTCCCTGCTTCCTTGGGAGTATCTCATGCCAAAGGTTAGATCACCTGGGGTTCCACAGCTCCCTGAGCATCCGCTGATTCCCTGTGCTTACCAAAGCCAGAGCAGGTTTGGGAATATGTTTTCAGGGGATCTAGTAGTTTGATGACTTAAAGGAGGAAATTCCCTGGACTGGGCAGTGTCCCACAACAGGTGCATAACCAGTATGGCACCTGACATCTCAGTTCAGATCTGCAGGAAGTGCAGGCTTGTGTACACAAGCTGTTTACCCAATTCTTTGTCCCTTGGCAGTTTCCAAATCACCACTGAAAGCATTTCCCAGGGTTGGAAGGGCACAGGGGATTTCCAACAGTTGGATAGCAGATTGTTGCCAGAGTGATGGGAGCAGAGCGCTCTTACCTTCACTTCCCACAGAGTTCTAAGTTCCTCAGTGGTTTATCTCTGCCAGACTCTTGCTGCTTTTCTTTTCTACACCTTAGCTTCTTCGCATGGGCACTGTAACAGGTCCTGGCTGTCTTCCTTCAGTTTTCCATTAGAAAAATGTTCATTTACCAATAACTTTGACCTTCTTTCTGAGGAGGTCTCTCATCCAATATGTCTAGTCAGCCATCTTGCATTATAAGCTGAAGTGATTTTTTTTAAATCTAAGTCTACATATATAAATCCTTGCTAAAACTCATTCACTTGCTTCCAATATCACTTAAAACATTAGTCAATGTCTTTAAAATAGGCCTTTGTATTATCTGAATATTTGTAAGTAAGGAACCTAGCTATTGTCCCTTTTTTGGACCACTTGATCTTTTATCTCAGTTTATTATCGACATCTGCTCATCTCTCCTGTTTCCCTATGTAAATCTCCCTTTGCCTATCAATGGACATGACATAAGTACTGGCATTTTTTTTTTTTAAGATTTTCTTATTGTCAGTCTCTAAATTGATTAGTCTAACTTGTAGAAAAAGAATCCTAATGGCCTGACTACATTATGGGGCATAACTGCAGGATGGGCATAAGCTAGTAAAAACAATTTCTTCAGCTAGAGGGATAGAAACTACTTCTAAAATAATGAGGTATGAGTTAGGCAGGCATTCCTCACATGTTCACAACGGCCTGAAACATTACTAGCAGATGGCAACTCCTTCCATAACTTTAACATCTGTTCAATTAAAAGTTTCTCATATTTGAATACAGTTCTCTCAGAAAATATTTGTATTTTAAAATTTTCTTATCTCAAAAGAGCAAATGTCATAGAAATATAAGGCTTTGAACCCATTGGTTAAAAGAGTAATATTCTTCAGGCTAAAGAGGATTTTTTTTTTTTTTTTTTTTTTTTTTTTAGATGGAGTCTCACTCTTGTCACCCAGGCTGCAGTACCATGGTGCAATCTTAACTCACTAAATCCTCCACCTCCTGAGTTCAAGTGATTCTCCTGCCTCAGGCTCCTGAGTAGCTGAGATTACAGGCACCTGCCACCACGCCCGGCTAAGTTTTGTACTTTTAGTAGAGACGAGGTTTCTCCATGTTGACCAGGCGGATCTCGAACTCCTGATCTCAGGTGATCTGCCTGCCTCAGCCTCCCAAAGTGCTGGGATTACAGGCATCAGCCACTGCGCCTGGCCTGATTTAATTTTTATAACCTACACTGAGCATATAAATTGATAGCCACTGAAATGACAAAGTATATTCTGTGTGTAATTTTTACAAATATGTTTAAGAAACGCATTGGCTTTTGCATTGTGCTTTTGACATAACCTTCTTTAGAAGTAGAAAGAAAAAAGGGAAATAATCTTTTTAAGTTATTTGTGGCCCTACTGCTTTAGATGTAACGTAAAAGATGTGTTCTAAAATATTTAAGACATTAAAAATTATAAAGACTGATTAAATGACACCTCAGTTACTATCTTAGAAAATAAAATTCCACAATAACAGTTGAAAGCTGCTATTCTGCCACATAATTGCCTTCACTTTCTTCTCCTATTCCTCATACTTACCCTCCATCTAACACTAGGGGTAATCATTATTCTGAACTGGTGTTTATTATACATATTTTGGGAGGAAGAAAAGTTGATTATTCATTAATATAAATATATTTTATCTTGCCTTAGGGTATGTTTTCAAAATATATTTACCTTCCTTCCTTTTTAATTAAAAATATCTTTTCAAATTAGATTTTACTAGTAAAAAGTTAAATTGTTACCACTAAAAAATTAAAACAAGAATAGAGCAATACATCAACATTTAAAAAATAATAATTTTATCTGCTGGTTTTTTTTTTTTTTTTTTTTGGTCCCAACTTCAATGAAAGTAGGTGAGACTCTAGTAGTTTATTACACTGACTGACTAAGATTTATCTTTTTTACTTATTGGATGAGGTATGATAACTCCGGGAGGGAGTACTAAGAGTTGGTAATTGATTTTTTTTTTTTTTTTTTTTGTCCTGGGGAATAAATGCAATTTCTTATTCAAGCCAACCACACAAAATATTATTTTTCTTTCAGAACATAAAGACTTGTTGCCTATTTGTCTTGACTTTTTGGAAAAAGCTCAAATTTTGGCCCTGTTTTTTTTCTTTCTTTCTTTTTTTTTTTTTTTTTTTTTTGAGAATAATTGCTGAAAGTTATATTCCATTGCCTAAATATTTATTTTAAACCTTTTATTACTGGTATTCTAAATGGTTTAGTGTAGAGGATTTTATTAGTTTTTTTTAATTATTTTTAAATCCCCAAATCAT